>NW_016107331.1:5182735-5206348 GCF_001604975.1 Cebus imitator | reverse complement strand
CCATGTTTTTTGCTTAATAACATTGAAGGCCAAAAAAAGGAGGCCTTTTGCAGATAGCTTTAAGGATATCTCTCCCCTGGTTAAGCTATGCATGCCTCCTTCACGAGTGCCTCAAATGGCAGAAACAATAGCCATACTATTAAAACAAATGACAACACTATTGATGGCAGCTGCTGCCATCACAGCAGCTGCAGCAGGGAGGCTACAGCGAGGAAGTGTGGGAGATGGTGGCTGAAGCAGCAGCGGGAGCAGCAACGGCGATGGTGAGTCCCCTGTGCCCCACATCCCTGAAGCATCCAACTGTGCTGTCCCCATCCCCCACTCTTGCGTGGCGAGATGGAACCCGTTCCAAGGCCCAGAGCCTCCCTCGCTCCGCACACTGGTTCCGTTGCGCTCTCGCCTGCTGTCTCTGCAGGGAGGGCTCAGGAAGGAAGCTGAGCTGAGCCTAGGGCAGTGCTGTGCTCCACGGAGCTAGCGGAAGCCAGGGACAAGTGGGAGAGCCCCAGAGCCCACACCCAGGGGCCACCATGATGGTGCCAGGTGAGCTGTCCAATGGCAAGGATTGTAGGGCAGTTGAACAGAAAGGGGATGGTAGAAAGGGGCCCAGTGAGGACCTGGAGTTCCCACCGCAGCCTGCAAGGCAACATGGCTGGAGCTGCCTGCACACTCAATGGAGTAGGCAGGAGCCCTGCCCTCCCAGGTGCAGAACCTGGGTGTCTCTAGCCTCTGCACCCTCACGTACATTGGAATGACCCCAATGTCCCTGCAGACTCGGGATATCTTCTCTGTCTTCCTGGACTCTTCTTTCTCCTAGCACCTGCTCTGATCTTGGAGTGGGGTTGGGGCTAATCCTGGGTGCTGTCACAGCCCAGCTGGGTGTATGCAGGCTCAGGCAATGCCGACATGCCAGCCCCCTGCTGCCTGGGCCCAGTCAGACTTTGGGCACTGACAGGCATGGAGAGGAAGCTCAGTGCTGGCCAGCAGGTGCCCCTTGGTACAGGCAGTCTGGGAGCCATGGACAGTAGTGGCAGGCAGACAAATTCCTGGTGGAAGAGGGAAGGTCCCCAGTGAGGCCCCACCTTCAGGGCAGGGATAGCCTGAAGGCTGGACTGGGAACTTTTGATGCCTTTTCCAGGCCCACCCATGGTAGCTGATGGACCAATCAGCATGCAATTCCTTTCCTCTGAGGCCCATAAAAGCCCTGGGCTCAGCCAGAGCAGAACAGATGATGGAATGACCAGAAGCTAAATATGTGGTGGGATATCCTGCCTGAAGAGAGTAGTTAACTTTCTCTGCTATGAGCTAAACACTTGTAGGGACACCCTGACCAGGGAAAGGAGCTATCTCCTGCCCCGCGTATCTCCTATGAACTATTCTGTTGCTCAATAAAGCTCCTCTTCATCTTGCTCACCCTTCAGTTGTCTGTGTACCTCATTCTTCCTGGTCACAGGAGAAGAACTCGGGACCTGCTGAATGGTGTGGCTAAAAAGGATATAACACAAACAGGGCTGAAACATCCTCATTGCTTGATACATTGTAGGTGAAGAGAAGGAGAGGAAAGCTACAGCCCTTTGGGAAACCCAGACATGGGAGCTCCTTGAGCCAGGGCTATGACTCCCTCTTTGGGGCCCTGCAGTTCCTGGCATCTCCAAGCTTCCAGGCACCATCATATTCCCTGGTGCAAGGTGGGGAAGCTGCTCACAGTACGACTGGTCCAGCTGCAGCCTTGCAGAGATCCATCACCCATGCTGGCACTTGGAGCTGCCCACGCCAAGGCAGCAGCTAGATGTCTGACTGTGCAGTGGCTGGACCCCATGCTCGCCCACACACCCCTCGCTGCTCTATGCCTGACTCGCAGTCTCCCTTTGAGGCATGGGATCCAGGCACATAGCATGAGCCGAGCACAGCCTGCCAGGCTGAGTAGGCACAACCAGTCCAGCAGTCCCAAGCAAAACTCGAGCAAAGGTGCCACATACCACAGGTTTGTGGCCAGATAAACAACAACCCAAATATCCTGTAACACTATCAAACCACAAAAATCTATATAAGAAGAAAAAAATGGCAAGGGAAAAGTATTTGCTTCATTTGCCCAGGGTTGTCAATACCAAAAATTCAGAAACCACTAGAATCTGTACATTGTGTTGTTTTTATCAGTGAATTTATAGACTATGTTGTTTTATTTTTTTCCCTTCACAAAACCTTATAAAAGAGCTATAAAAAAACTAGGATGTTTTAAGAATAGGTAGCCTGATTGCTTCCATTACATTTTCAGCCCACTTAGAAACTGCCAGAATCATACTGAGCTCTGCACAATTTGGAAGTGATAAGGTGGTCAGTGTTATAATGTCTATAGAGAAGTATGAATTAGCACCACTATTTTCCAAATAATTTAGCCTCTACTACACACTGTGAAAACCTCTGAAAAAGAAAGTGAAACAAAAAGACTTTCTATTTTATCACAGAGCAACAACTAAATATCATTAATATTTTATGCTAAATAAATAAAGACAATCTGACAAGTTTAAAATAGCCTAATTTCAATGAACAAGCTCAAAATAAGAAGATATTATATAATGCACTCGATCTAACGCCAGCACCGTGAGGGTTGCAGGAGAAGTAAATAGATAAGTAAACCCATGGCTATTTCTAAGAAATAAATTTATAACAATGGCATTGATAAGATTAAAGTGTGCTTAATGCTATTATCCTTAAGCCCCTGGACTCTTTTCCAAGCCATGGAAAATAATATTTTTTCTTACATATTTGTATTATTTATCTGCCTTTAACATTTAAAAAAGAAGTTCTCCAATGAGGAAATTATATAAAAACATATCCTTTTATGATTATTCCACAGGAAAATTTTTTTTCTCCAAGTATTGAAGTCTAATTCAATTATAAATTAGTGAAATTGAATTACCAAAGACCATTAAATTTGACATGCATTTTATTCTACTACAATTAGTTGCCAGTTTTCATTATATTTGAATGTAGTTCACTGTGAGAATTTTATTAAAATTAAATTTTAAAGAAAAAATATATACTTTCCACCTCTGAGTTTTACTCCTTTAGGGAAACTTCTTTCATGCAATTTGGTTCAAAATTTGCTAAAAGAGATTTTTTTTTGTTAGCTTAGATTTAAATAAAAATCTTATTGAACAGCTTAAAGACAAATCTCATCAGACATTAAAACTATTCACCATGACTTTTTCTTGTCATTACATATCATTTTTTGTAGTTCTTGATTGTTTAAACATAGAATCCCTACTGTGCTTTTGAAACAGTGCAACTAGGATTGTAAATAATAGTCAAAGGCAGAACATACTCAATATAAGAGACTCTGAATTCATATTTTTGTCCCAGACAGTTGTAGCAAAACTATATTTGGATTGAGGCAATTTCTTTTTCTACTCTGATGCACACAACCTTTTAAAATGCCTTCAAGAGAAATGTAGGCTTCAATGTGAATTGCAAATGACATTTTAATGTTTTAAACTATTGCTTATATGTCTTAAGCTCTTGCAAAATTTCACAACAAGGAAACTTTTTGGTTTCCACTGTTCTTTACATTTATGTATTATTTTACATTTTCAACATTCAGATACGCACATGGGCATATGTACATTCCCTTTTAAGGCTATAAGCATCATGTTCCTGGAAAAAAAGTACAAAATATTCCTTGGAGTTACTTGGGTACCCAATAGGATCTTCTAACTGTGATATCATCCTTGTAAGTTTTCTTTAAACATCATAGCCAGGTACCAGTAGCAACTGAGAAATAGAGATAGAGTCTAGTTAACATCTGCTGGATTGGAAATGACAGGCAAGCTTCTATGCTCCAATTAGGATTCAAAGATGTCCTTTATCCAGGGCAGAGAAGAACAGGGGAATATAAAATTTGAATAGCTAAAAGGAAGATTTTTCTCTTCTTCTGAGAACCAAGAATGAAAGACATTTTAAAAAGTCATATAGAAATGTTTCTCATTACATTAAGTATATGGAAATGGTCTTTATCAGTGTCTTAACATAAAATATCAAGAGGGAGACTTTACAACATATTTCCCCCCATTATTAGTATTTAGATTAAATAACGCAGTCATGCCATTGATTAAATATACATATTTTTAACACAGTAACTTCTGTATCTCAATCTGAAAACAATGTTCTACATATGTGATGCTAAATCCAAAAATGGAAAAGCTCTAGTCTAG
This sequence comes from Cebus imitator, assembly GCF_001604975.1. Taxonomy (NCBI): domain Eukaryota; kingdom Metazoa; phylum Chordata; class Mammalia; order Primates; family Cebidae; genus Cebus; species Cebus imitator. The sequence continues at coordinate 5,202,140 of NW_016107331.1, read as the reverse complement.
TTAAACCAGATATTTTATTATAATTCATTTTATTTCAATTTTATTGGCCAGTTATGGGAAATTTTATTTTAAAATATGAGTAATCTGATTATTTTAATAGGTCGTAGTAAAGAAGCTGGCAAATTACAAAATTGGACTGGCAGAAAATAGGAAAAAATATAAAACACTGTGCTCACCACATATGTAAACACTTCATATATATTATCCCATTTATTCCTCACAACAACTCATTGAGAGAAGTATCATCATAATCATTTCCCTTTTATAGATAAGAAAACCAGCATACATAAAGATTACATATATATATTCATATAGAAAAGATATATAACTATTCCCCTAGTTACTAAGTGGCAGTGTGAGAATTTGAATTCAGATCGCCTGATACCAGACTTCATGATCTTCACACCGACACCATGTCTATCCTGAAAAACATCACAGAAATTGAACTCAAAAGCAGACAGGTTGATAAAAGGAGAACAGAGGTCATATAGACAGGACCTTAGCCTTAGAAGACAGAGGTGTATCAACTTTTTTGTGGAGAGAGAATAGAAGTTGAGGAAATGATACACAAATATTGTGAGATGTTGTAGAGGGGGTTCTGATTGTTGAGGCTGATGAAAATTTGGTAAATTAGGCAGTGTGAATTCAATCATCTGTAAGAATATAATTCTATGAAAAAAGAGTAGGGAAGATGTAGGATCCAGGGCCTCTGATTCCTCACTAAAATATTCTAAGAAAATATTTGAAACAGTTACTCCGGGGAAACAATTGGGAGAAAACAAGAAATCAATAAAAGAATAGCTGAAAAGTAGTTAACTGAAGCTGTTTTGCATGGCATAATTGTAAATGCATTAAGAAACTACATGTGGCAATGGGAATCAATGGCTTTGATAATTTTTTTAAAAGAGGTCTTATTAACATGTATTAATAGGAGGTATAAAATTAGACCTTGGCATCTGGGCTTTTAAAAAAATAAATAAAACATAGTAATTCTAGTCCAAGAACTTGGACATGAATTTAGACAGTCTGCCACCAGTGTGGATGACATACAACCAGATTACCATAACAGACAGTAAGGAAGAAAGAGAAAATGGAGGCCTGAGTGTTACATTTATCTAGAGAACTAGAGGGATCTTTTAAAGTCAGGAAAAATGATGAGGCAGATGCAGAGAAAGCTCTAAAAGGTAGAATCTGACTCTGTAATGTAACCTGACACTTTGAAATAGGAAATCTTTTGAGTAATCAAGAAGACAGAACAGTTGGAGGTGGGGCCCCGTGGGAGGTGTTTGGGTCATAGGGGCAGATCTCTCATGGCTTAGTGCTGTCCTTGCTACAGTGAGTGAGTTCTCAGGAGATTCGGCTGTATAAAAGAATGTGGCACCATACCTGCCACAGGCTCCCCCTATGCCTTCCATGATAACTGTAAGGTCTCTGAGGCCTTACCCAGAAGCTGAGCAGATGCCTGGTATCAGGTTTCCTGCACAGCCTGCAAAGTGTGAGCCCATTAAGCCTCCTTTTTTTTTAATGAATTAAAAAAATAAGAGGACAGAACAGTGATCTGGAACTGGCAAACAGGGGTAGGCTCATTGGTCTTCTTTTTTGGAATGTTGAAGGCTTTTTCTAGAGCCTGACCCTCCCTGAGGTCAGGCTCTGGGAAAAGTGTAATTTGTGGAAAGATTACAGATTCCAGACAGGGAAATGTGACAGAACAGCTGATAGAAAGAGTATTTTTGGAAAAGAAAAGTTTTCCTGGGGCAGAAGGTGAGGTATAGAGAATTTCTTCAGTTATTACAAGAAGCTCCCTCTTTTGCAGCAGAGAAACTGGTAGACAGACTCATCATGGAAGACATGAGAGCTCAGGGAATTGACAAGAAGTTGGGAGTTGCCTGATGCATAAAAGAAAACTAGCCCAGCCAAAATGTGTTCAGAGAAAAAGTTGAAAGGTAAGTAGTTTCCATTTAACTAAAATATTTGAATGCCTAAAAATTGGAAAGGCAAGCGTTGTGAATGGTAACACTTTGAAAGCCTAGTTTACAATGGAGCTGGAATCTAGAGTGTTTCTTCAAAATATTTGAGTGGGAGACAAAGGTTGGCTAAGGATGGTGTATTGATAGTGCCAGGAGCTTGATCTTCCTACTTTCCTAAGGCACCAAAGAGAGGTCCTAGCCACAGTAATTTTAAAGTGCTTTGAAATTGTCTTTTACATTCATTAATGTTTCAAATATTTTAAGTCTAGGGAACTAGGTAGAAACTACTTTTGAGGTTTATGCTCCAAAACTTCATTTGTCCCACAAATAGTTAATGTTACTCTATCCTATCCTATGGGGTATCTATAGATCTGACTCTAGGATACATTTGCTACATTAAGTCCTTATGTAAGATAGAAATCTTTCACCTGTCGCCTCACACAATATGTAATCTTATAGTAGTTTCATACAAGTACCAAATAAATTTACTTTGTGCAATATTCTTTTCACATTTTATTTGCCTCTGTAAAACATCAAAAAAGAAATTTTTTGTTATTGGTTCAATTTTTTTATGCGGGTTGTTTCTATGTTTGTTCCCAAGGCTCTTTAAAGATTTTTTGTCTGTCTAGGCTAATCTTTTGAAATTCTGTGATTTCTGTCACCTAACTCATGTCTACATGACAGCAGACAAATGTTTCAGCAGGAATAATTGGTTCCTAGAGAAATGGGAGGCATTATCCGATGTCCAAAAACAAAATCATTAAAACAGGTGTTTCCATTTGGAAGAACTGAAGGAGACATTTCTGAGTCTTTTTTTTTTTTTTCTTGTAGCATTTCAATAATTAGAAATATTGTATAACCTTAAAGGGAAGCTGAAAAAAATTGCATTCAGTATCTTAGGTCCCTGGGATTGCCCACATGTAACATTCTTCCCAGCACTATCTCTAGCACCTTTCTAGAAATACCTACCCCTCTCTCTCCCACTCCACATCTTTCTTTATGATCCCCAGGACTAGACTTTGCCTCCGATTCTAAATTAGCATTTTAAATTTAGTTAGTTAGAGCAAATATCATGAATTCTCCATTATTTTGACAGGATTGAAATTGCTCTGGTGATTCATTAATCAACTTATCAAATATGGAGTGGGATAGTGCCTATACTAATTGAAAGTCAAGAAATAAAGCTTAATTGTTTAATGTCAAAAGCTCAGGGACAGATTTCAGGTAATTGCCAGGCAGCCTATTCACATGAGTTTTAAAATATAAGGACTTGATCTGAGTTAAACTAAAGACATTTTCTAATTATTTGGAAAGGGCTTCTTGTGCACACACTTCAATATGTATTAAATAAGTAACTTAAATAAAATGATGTGCCCGGTTGGAAATAAAATTTTAATTGAAAGTTGATATAAAACTACAAAGTGAAAACAAATTACATGTATGCAAAAAAGAAGAGAAATTGTGCTGTTAAAAACATGCATTTAAAACAAATAGGCTGTCAAAAGAAAGCAGTGCCTGTTACCTATTTTGAAGACATAATTTGTTTTTAACACATATTGTAGAGCAACTATTTATTCTTACGTTGGTAACATAAATAAAAATGACAAGTTCTCTAAACTTTCTGAACAGAGAAATTTGAACATTTAAATCTCAATGAGAGTCTAATTTCTATTAAAACATATAAAATTGGCCTACATATATCAAGGTGATTTACATACTTTAATTTTTTTTCTTCAGTTATAATTCTAGGAAGTGAGAGTATGAGCAGATGAGCCTGGAGCACTCTGAAGTTTAAGGAGGTAGTTTAAAATACAAAATCTTAAATGATTTCAATATCAGTGCTACTGCGAATAGCTTCCATCAGGTTCAGATATATTTCTGCAAATCAAGTTTTACATTTCAACCTGTCTAATAGGCCCAAAACAGGATATCTTGCCAGCACATCAATTTAAACATGTCTCAAAAAATTTCAGCACAATTTATTCTCCAAACCAGGTCTTCTCCTCTCCTTTTTTCACCATTTGTTCCTACTGATTATACTACCCACTCAAGTCTTTAAGACTGAAAATCTTGGCACTGTTTTCATAATTCAGCTTGTTGTTGAATGTTGAGTGAAAAGCAAGATGTAAGGGATTTTTTTCATGTATATGTAAATGTACATAGGAAATATCAAATATGGAGATACATAGATAGATGAATTACATACATCAGATTCACAATAGCAATTTCGACTGGGAGAGTGGTGAATAAGAACATGTTAAGTTTTATTTTGCACTTATTTATTTTAAAGACATGAAAAATAAAATCCAGTGTTTGAAGATTCATCTGCATGATAGGACCATAGATGTTTAATATCTTTCTGCTTTTTAAAATTATTTTTTCCAAAGCAAATATGCATATATTTGTAAGGCAAAAGTACCAAAGAATAAAGAACAGAAAGGAGAACAGAAGAATTGGAAAAGATAACCGAATGCTGGACAGAATTAATACTGAAAATATATAGAAAAAGACCCTGTGTAATGCAAACTACGCAGCCGCCTCGCTGTTCCTCTGTAATGTTTGGGCTCTGCCTGTTCTCATCATTCCCACTTCCCCTATCCTGCTTTCCAACTTTATTATCTGTGATTTGGACTGTGAAACAAAACCTTCCGATGGGCCACTCTGATTACAAATGCTCTTCAATACAAAGCAAGTTTTACATGATGTCAGATTATACTCCTTTATATCTTCTATAGGATCTTTTTGCAAATGGAATAAAAAGTTTAATTTTTAACTTAACATGAAATGCCTATGGTGATTTGGCACATGCCTTCCTTAAGTCTTTTTATCTCTCTTATCTCTGTTCTTCTCAAGAATACTACACATATTTATGGGTCCATCTTCCGTTTTCTTCTTTCTCTCCTCTTAATTATCTACTGCTCTCAATCATGAATGCCTTGTTCTATGTTTCTGGATTATGCTAACCTATACACTTTGTATATTTTAAGGTTTAAGGTTCTACTTAAATGCTATCTCATCTGCGCAGTCATTCCCAATTGCAAATAATAGATACAATGCTTTTATTCTCTCCTTTTATATAAAAGTTAAGCTCTAAATTTGGTGCTTACCAATTTCTGTTTCATAATATAATTGTTAAATTGTGTAACTTTTGTGTCTTGTGGCATGTAAGATCTTGACGGAGGGTTTGTATTTACATTCACTTGCATAACACCACAAATGCATAGGTCAGCATATTGTACTTACTGAGTAAACAAAAATATTGTCAAATGTATATTGGTTACCCATAGCTGTCAGGAAATACTTCGAGATTCAGCATAACACCATGAATCTTATGACGCCCTTTCTCATGTCAACTCAAGCAACATATTAAGTACTTGTCAACCAAATTTGTTTACAGCCCTTTCTCATTGTAGAATTTTATAACATTTTCTACTAATCAGTGTTTATGAGTACCTCCTTTTCATCCATTGTAAATATACCAATGATAGTGAAATTCAAGAAAAAAAGCGAGAAACTGTTAACCTTTTTTCTCTCAAGGGGCATGAGCTGTGGTATTGCACAACTTTTTGCCAAACCAAAACCCTACCTAGTCACGTGTGGTTTTAGATAGTAGAAATATTGTTTTCATAGTAATTATGCTGATCCTTTAATCTTCTGCAATCTCCCTCACAATTTTTTAAAAGGGAGTTGTTGAAAACTAGATTTTTAGTTTATGGACAGAGAACAGTTTATTTTTAGTTTATGAACAACCTACTAGTTGCATGTTATCTTTTCCACATTTATTTATAAGTTTACTTAAAAAGAGTAATCTCACTGGGCTATGAGGCCTCCATGAGGCCTCGGGTTTGCTATCTGAGAAATAAAGCAACATTTAACTGAACTCATTTCTTTTCCAAAACAATGTTAGTAATACATCACTTAAGATAAACAACTTTGATTTTTTTCAAGGCATTATTTTGTGTGTGGCCAAGTTTGATCATCATAGCACCATTACACATTGGGTAGAGCAGAAATGGCATTGACAAATCAGGAAGACTACACAAAGCTAGTTCACTGATTTATTTATATTTATTAGTTGTAGCAGGTGTAGGAGAAAATCTGGCTCACCTCACATTTAAACAACAAACCTAGCGTTGACATAGTCTTTTGTTCGATTTAATCTTTGGTATGTCTCTTGTCACTAGAAAATAAACTCCTTAAGCATAGAGATCATGTTTATCTTCCTCAAATCACTATGCAAATAGGATAATTTATTAACTTATTATATTAAACAGAAAAATGCATCCTCCAGTGCTTTGAGTACACTTCTCCCGTATTATCACCATTTGACAAGAGAAAATAAATGCTTCCCTGGCAGGCAGCACAGAAACACAGTATCCATTCTTCTGATATTATTTCAAAAAATCAAAAAGATTTTACTAAAAGGTTTGTATAATTAAGAAATTATTTATTTTTCTCAAATAAAAATAGAATACTTATTTATTAGAGAAAAATATAAAATTATTTATAAATCCATATAAAATAAAAGTCATCTTTAATTTCATTACAGCAAGATATATTTTTGGTATTATACAAGAAAAGTCATTCTCTCTCTCTCTCTCTTGATATGTATATACATATATATGTACATATATATACATATGTGTGTATATATGTATATATACGTAATCATATATACATATATACATATGTACATATATATACATATGTGTGTATATATACATATATATGTATGTGTATATATACACATATATATACGTGTATAGGAGTGTGTGTATATATATATATATACACACACACATATATATATACATATATATACGCATACGTGTATACCCACACAGATATATGTATATGTATGTATACATGTATATATGTATATGAATATAGAGACGTAATACGTATGTATTCGTATACATATACATATACGCATTTATGTTTGTGTGTATATATGTATATTCACACACACATAGATATCTACAAAATATGTTAATTATAATCTGCATATTACTTTGTGGTCTCCCTCTTTATTTGCTCACTTAACGTTTTGCAATTACTTTCACATATTATTAATTACAACATATTTATTAGCAAAGAAAATCTTTAAGGATTCTTAGTGAAACATGGTTTCATATTTATACTATTCTGACTGGTGCTCAAGCAAAGGGCCAGTTAATTTCATGTGGTTGAAATAGATGAGTTTTCTGTTTCCCAATAGGGTAGCTAATATTTTAGGCTGAAATTAGGTAAGAATTAGAAGTGTGAGATATGCAATGCAAAAGAAGTCTACCAATATTTTTAAATAAATAAATAAGGTAATCAAAGTATAAATGAGTTTTTAAATTTTGAAACTAAATGTAGATTTGGAAATATATGCATACAGATACTTCAATTAGATATTCAGAAATAAGAAAATATTTGAAACAGCTCATGAGAAAATGAGTGAACTGTGAGAATTGAAAATATTGTCCAGAATATATCCCAAAAATCAAACCATCAGAAGTAGGAAGGAGGGCGTCCAAAACTCAAAAGATAGAGGGGGAAGATCTAACAAATGAGGGAAAGGAAATAGGGTAGAGGTAATGACTCAATGTTTTGTGTTGATGACAGACATAAGTACTCAAACTAAACAAATACAAAACGTGAAAAAAGGACAATAAAAAATAAATACACATCTAGACATATAACTTCAAAACTACACACCAAAGACAAAGAGAAGATATTAATGGTGGGTGGAGGCAAAAGATAAATTGTCCAAAGTTAACTGCATAGTTCTCAACACCAAAAACAGAAATGAGAGGCAATGGAATAAAAATATGTTTTTCAATGAGTAAGAAAATGATGTAAAATAAGTTCTGACATACAAAAATAAATGGTGAATAAGAAAGCAGTAATCCCTTGGGTAAATCCAATCATGTATTGGCTACAAAAGATAGCCATAAGAATGACAAACATGTTAAAATAAAAAGGGGGAAAAAGATAAAACTATAAAATTGATTTGCCAAATTTAATTGAAATGCCATGTGAGCCAAGATACAGAGATGTCTATAAGCCCTTGAATTATTTTTTAAAAGATATAAACATTAATATACAGGCCTGAGCCACTGCACCTTATCCAATAAATTTTATTTTTTATTAAACCATGTATGGGATTAAAAAAACAAAGGTAATCTTTAAGTAAAAAGAAAAAAAAAACAGAATGTGTACCTTAAAAATGAATGTAGGAGTAATGTTATATAAAAAATATTTTATTCAGAAGGGCTAAAAAAAAAAAAAAAGCCTAAAATGTGATTTTAAAAAAACAATCGCACTTCGGGTAATGTCTATTCTGGAATAGCTAGGATCAAACTAACCTTCCACAGAGGACAACAATATAAGTGAAATATTAAAAGGAGATGATAGAGATATATACATAGAGATTTATATATATATATATATACACACAAAATATATGTAGTGTTATATTTGTAGTATATGTAGATAATGTAAATCTATATTCACATTTATAGAAATATTTAAGCATATACACATATACTTGTGTGTTATACATCTGTATTATTGCATTTATGTATTATAAGAAATGTATGCAACATATACATCAAACATACAAATATACATACACACACACATATATGGCTCTTTAAAAATTATTAAGGAACAACTATAACAACCAGAATTAAGAGGCCAAGAAAAAAAATAAGGATACATTGATGTGAGAATTGAATTCTGCCTGTGCTTTTCCTTTTGGAAATCACATACATCTGTCTATCTGAGCTAAGGGCACAAAAGTGAAGATGAAAGAATCAGCAGCATCACCAGTTTGAGATAACAAAAAAATTTGACTTCAGGGTTATTAAGGACTCAGTATTTGACAAAACAAAGATCCTGAAAATATGTGTGCAAGTCACTTGAAGTCATATGTCAACTTCTAAACCAAATAATAACTTTTTAAAAAGTGGTGAAATTAGAAGCCAATCTCCAAATAGTTCATGGTCATAGGAGAAATTACAATGAAAATTACAAAATGCTTAAAATTAAATGATAATGGAAGTGTTATGCACAAAAAATTATAGAAAGCAGCTAAAATGATACTTTAGAAGAAAGCTCTAAGTGTTTATATTAGAAAAAGAAGAAATAATAAAATTTAGAGAAGAAATTGATGAAATTGAACATAAAGATAAAGTAGAATGCACAGACAGGAAAATTGTTCTTTGATAGATGAATTGCAGTGGCTGTGAGAATGAACTTCACAGACCTCCACATGAAAGGAACATAATTGACCACCAGTAACTGTCATGTTTGCTGTAAAATCCACTCATGCTTGCACTAAGACCAAGATGCACGTGAGTTTCTCCCAGTCACATCAAAGGTAATAAAGCAAGCCTGATCCTGGGAGATACGTGACTGTTCGCATGTCTGACTTTAGCTCAAGGACTCCCCAAAGGCCTTGCTGTATCTTCTTGGGAACAGACAGCAGTAAAGGACACATTTGTCTGACCGTTTCTTCTTTTCTTCCTTTTTTAGGATGAGATTTGCCTGTGGTCTGACAGCTCTCTCAGTTCTTCACCGGCTTCTTTGCTATATTTTCTGCACAGGCATTTCTCATAGTTAAACCCTTGCACATTTAATTTCATCTTGTTATCTGCTTCTGATAGGACCCAAGCTAACACATAAACTAAAACAAAATCACTTTTCTAAGGTTAATAACAAAAGAGAGAAAAGAATGTATGAATAAATATTAATAGAAACAAACATATGGCAATTGTAGATACAGTGAGTTTTTTAAAAGATAAGAGAATTGTGAACAAATTAGTGTAAATAAAATTGAAAATGTGGGAAAAAAATGAACTTACTAAAAAAATACAACTTACTAATAGTGACCAAAAGGGATATGGGAAAGGCCGATGAAGTGTAAGCAGTAAAGAAGTCAAAGAATTTTTAAAATACTTGTCAAAATGAAAGACAAAATTCAAATAATGTTCCTGAGAGTTCTATCGAATATTTAAGAACAAGATATTCTAAATTTTATAATAAATATTTTTGAAATTGAGAAAGGGGAGCCAAAGAGGCAGAAAAAAACTACCAGGCATGTTTAAAGAAATTAATATTATCTTTATGATAATTGCATTTTAATTTAGGTATATGGTCCATTTTGAGTTATATTTCTGTGAAGGGTATAAGGTCTGTGTCTGCATTTATTTATTTATTTTTCTATGTGATTGTCCAGTTGTTTCAGCACCATTTGTTGAAAAGATTATCTTTTCCCCATTGTATTACATTTGCTCCATTGTCAAAGATCATCTGACAGGTGCAGTGGCTCACACCTGTAAACCTAGCACTTTGGGAGGCTGAGACAGGAGGATTGCCTGAGACCAGGAGTTTGAGATCAGCCTGGGCAACATAGTGAAACTTTGTCTCTACAAATAATAAAAAAAAAGTTACAAATTATCTGGGCATGGTGGTGCATACCTATAGCCCTAGCTACTTGCTTTAGCCCAGGAGTTTGTGGCAGCAGTGAATTGTGATTGAGTCTCCAGCCTGCGGAACAAAGCAAGACTCTGACTCAAAAAATAAATAAATAAAAGACCAGGTGACTATATGTACGTAGATCTATTTCCGGGCTCTCTATCTTCTTTATCCTGATCTATTATATTTGTCTGTTCTTTGCCAATACAACACTGTCTTGATTAATGTAGTTTTATAGGAAGTCTTGAATTCTAGTGGTGTCCAGTTCTTTGACATTGTTCTTCTCCTTCAATATTGTGTTGAATATGCTGGACCTTCTGAAAAACTATAATAATCCTAGAAGATATCATAAGAGAAAATCTAGATGACCATTAGTATGGCAATGACTTTTTAAATCCATCGCTAAGGCACAATTCATGAAAGAAATAATTGATAAGCTAGACTTCATTAAAATTCAAGAGATTGTCATAAAACCACAAAACAAGCCACAGATCAGGATGAATTATTTGGAAAAACCAAATCTGCTAAAGTATCCAAAGTAGGCAAAAGATGCTTAAATTTCAATAAGAAGACAAACAGCCTGATTTTAAAATGGGCAAAAGACCTGAACAAACACTCTAGTAAAGAAGGTATAATTTGCTCAATATCATATGTCATTAGGGAATTGAATATCAAAAACAACTGATATCTACTTCACACCTATTAGAATGGCCAAAATCCAAAATATTGACATCACTACTGGTGAGGATGTCACGAAGAATTTTTATTCATTGCTGGTGGATATGTAAATTAAAACCATCACTTTAAAAGACAGTTTGGCCGTTTGTAAAAAAACTGAACATACTCTTACCGTACAATCCAGCAATCATGCTCCCTTGTATTTACACAGTGAGCTAAAACTTACATCCACATAGTAGACTAAAAACAGATGTTCGCAGCAGCTTTATTCATAATTGCCAAAACTTGGAAGCAACCAAGATATCCTCAGTAGGTGATAAGATATAAACTATGGTACATCCAGGCAATGGAATATTATTCAGTGCTAAAGAGAAATGAGCTATCAAAGCAAGAAAAGACATGGAGTAATCTTAAGTGCATATAATTAAAGGAAAGAAGCCAATCTAAAAAAGCTTCTATAAAAACATATTGTATGGTTCTAACTGTACAGCATTCTGGAAAAAGCAAAACTCTGGAGACAGTGAAAAGATCAGTGGTTGCCAGGAGTTTGGGGGTTAGCAGGGATGAATAGAAGGAGCACTGAGAATTTTTAGGGTGGTGAGATTATTCTATTAACATTGTATTGGTGGGTATATGTCATTATATGTTTGTCAACATCCATAGAATGTACAACACCAAGAGTGAATCCTAATGTAGACTATGGACTTTGGGTGATAATGGTGTATTATTGATTGTTCATTGATTATAACAAATGTACTATGGTGGGGTGAAATGTTGATAGCAGGGATGGCTGGGCAGAGAGGGATAGGGAGTATAGGGGAACTCTCAGTACTAGCTATGTAATTTTGCTGTGAACTTAAAACTGTCCTGGAAAATAGATTCTATTTTTAAAAGAATATTGAAAGATGTGAACAGTATTTTGTGTATTATTTTTTAAAAAAGAAAAAAGAACAATGTTGGCAATTAACCCTGAAATAATGCCTTAATAGCCGTTAGATATTTTTATTACTCATTTATATACTTTTTTGAAATCAGAGGAGCTTGGCATAGATCACTCTAGTACTCTTGCATCAAAAATATATAATGAAAATTGATTGAAAGGACTTTCTGTTCAATGTTTGAGATTTGCCTTCACTGCAGAGATTCAGCTGGCTGGAGGTCAGTTACATCCAGGGTGACTGGATATGGTGGCATTGGAATGAAAGCATGACTAACATGATACTAAGATATCACACCCACTCCAGAACTCCCACTGGGGTGGCCAAAACTTTGCAGGCCTTGACAGCCACTTTTGTCCATCCTGCTTCCTTTCTTTCTGGTCACAATTGTTAATCTGTGTTGAGCATCTTGCTCCCCAAACTTTCAACATCTGCTTACGGATAACTGAACTACAAGACAACAACTATGTAAAATACATCTTTTATGTACCTTTAATACATATATATCGTTTCACAGAATATATACATATTTATCTTTTCACAATTTTTTTTTTGAGATGGAGTCTCACTCTGTTGCCCAGGCTGAAGTGCAGCGGTGCAATCTTGACTGACTGCAACCTCTACCTCCTGTGTTCAAGTGATTCTCTGATCTCAGCCTCCCAAGTAGTTGGGATTACAGGTACATGACACCACACCCCACTATTTTTTGTATTGTTAGTAGAGACAGGGTTTTGCCATGTTGGCCAGGCTGGTCTTGAACTCCTGACCTCAAGTGATCCACCTACCTCGGGATTACAAGCATGAACCATTGCATCCTCCGCCTTCTTTTCACAATTTTTAAGTATTTTTTAAATTATTTCTGATTTCTAACAGTGATAAAATACCAGTATCTATTGTTCTTATGTTTGCCCTAATAGCCCTGTCATAAACCAGCTTCTACGAACTTGTTCAAACCTTAGTCTAAATTTTGGATCATGATTTCTGACATTTGTATTCAAATAAAATAAATATATTACATAGTCTTTATTATTTACGTATGTGCATTAATATGAGCTTTGATCAATAAAAGTAACACTTCATTTTTCTTGGTGTAAAGCAGCCAAATATTTGCTTTATATCATGTGGAAAATAAAGCAGTTCTTTGAAAATTCCTGTTAAATTTGTTATGCAAGAGTTTCTAAAAATATGCTCCTTTCAATAATGTCACAAGATTTTTAATTTCTTGAGAAAAATGTTTAGTTTTTAATATGTATACTGAGTCAGAAAATACAAAAATTGATAAAAGCCAAACAATCAAATGACCACTTTGTAGAAAATGCCTTATTACAGGGTTTCACATCCTCCTTTACGTCAGTATATCTTCCCTATAACAATGCAGAATTGAGTACATGCTAGTGTAGACTCATATCAGGTCAGAATTGGCACTGAAAATGACATTGACACTATTTACAAATTATTTTTTGAAATAAGAAAGCACTCTTTTTTTAATCTAGCTTATCCCAAAGAGGAAAACATAAATTTAAAAATTACCATCTTTAAATGGGTAGTTCCTACCTTTGATTTGATTTTTTTGCTATTGTAGGGTGTATAACAAAGAAATAAAATATTAATAAAATAGTTATGATTTTATAAAACATGTACTTCATACTAAATTAATTTTTCTGCTTTTGATTTTAATTATAGATAATATTCAATAATAACTAAATAATATACATTATTAATGATACAACACAAAAAGTTGCTTAATAATCACTATATCATATGGGTCATAAATGTGAAAATAATCTCTATCTTTCAAGATTTAGGAATTATATATTTTAGAATAGCAATAATTTAATCTTTGGTCCATACTTAAAACAGATACTTTTGTTGTCAAATATCATAAAGCCTTTTGGATGCTTGCATTTTTGGTATAATTTAATCTTTGTACTAATTAATTTATGTATATATTTTCAAATAAATTTAAATGTAGAAGCTAACTCTTGTGGTTGATATAAGGAAAACAAATACATTGATTAGCTCAATGTATATATTATGATAAGCCAGAAACTTTAAGGAAACACTTTTTTGATCTGAGTTTTTATCAAATGAAAATTATCTAGAGAAAGACACAATAAAGAAGAAAAAAAATCTGTCAAAAGTTAGAAGAATATATACTTTAGTAGAAGCATTAATTTTATCAAAAGTTGAGATACAGATTATTTGTGCTGATTATAGTTGTCCATTATACTTGCTCATGATCTAGTCTAACCTTTTTGTTTTCTTTACCATGAGTGTAGCCAAATAAAATGAGAGACTAAAAAATTATAAAAATAATTTTATGAATTATTTATGGCATGTCAAGGATATAGAAAATAATATTTTTAACCCACCATATTCTTAACATGAACAAAACATGAACACCATTAAAATCTATGGGTAGCTCTCACCAGCAGTGTATGTTTCCTGCCAGGTAAGTATGTATGTACTTTCCTAAGGTTTCTAATGCTGTAAAGATATAAATAGGTAGAATCTGCTTAAACAATTTTAGATTAAGTGGCAAAGAAATTTCCCTATCTTCTTACAGGAAATAGCAATAATATCTGTAATGTTCATATATAATGATTTTAGAAAAATAATTTATTTTATCTATATGAAAAGTCTCCATAGGGGGTTCTGTAAGATTAAAGTTCAGTTGACTACATGCTCACCATAATTTTATATCACTAAGTACCAGTTCAATTGATCCAGAAAACTTAAACTTAAAATTTTACCATAAATTCACTTAAAAATACAGTAAAACAAACACAAGTTATATATTTAGAGATTTCTTAAGTAACCTGTAGTGTATTGGTGTGAACAAGAATATTCTTAAAATAAAACAGAGCTGTATAAAACATATACATGGGCTATATTTACTCTGGGGCCTTCATTATATACTGTAATCTAAGCCCTTTTTAATAATTCCACCATTCATATTTTCCTAAATGGCGTGCTGCTGAAAGTTGAGGTACTGTCATTTTCATTTAATATAAATTACTCTCAACACATTATATAATGCACTTATAAAAATATGGCCTAGTCAAGTTTAAGGCATGATAAATGTTTATTACAACATATTATTCAGTCTTCCAATCTATTCAGCAAGAATAGATTGAGAAAAGTGTGGGAAAGCCCATTAGAGAATTGACCCTTCAAGAAGGCTTCTACTAAGTGTTCATTTAGCTTAAAGCCCACATACTTGCTATAAACGTTCCAGCTATATTTGACCAATTAATGTTATCTTTCACAAAGTGTTAGATAATTTAAAGTATTTGTTTAAAGAGTTATCACTTTGGGAAACTAATTCCCTTCATCTATTTGGGTTTAATATTTTGTTTATAAAATAGAATCAATATTATCTACCTTTTTAAAATAATACTTGCCAAATCATATACTAATAATCTATAGAATTATACTGCAAACATTGCAAATATACTTTAAAAAGGAAACAACATTTAAAAATGTAGAAATGTAGAGTTCTTGGTAAGTTGATCCATAAAGTCATTCATATTCTCCCATTTGAGTTCTTTTTAAAGTTCTGGCATTTATTTCTGAAGTTTTTTTGCAGATAAATAAAAAACAGTAACTGTCCACATGAAATTCCTTGTAAACAACTGAGCCATCTGGTAAATCTTGTACCTATGGATTCAACTTCCCTTCAAATCATATTTTCTAAAGAATGACTGAACTCTCAAAATCACCAATAGATTTTTTAGAATATAGTTGACCATAAGAAAAAAAACAAATTAATGGGCATATATGAAGTCAGTGAAACAGAGGTTGCAACATCTTCCCCTTTTTTTCATTTGGCAAATATTCCATGGAAGGAAATATCCAGTATCTTTCTACACATTGACCCACACAGCCCTGGTACCTTGAAGGCAACCATGCAACATTCAGAATTGTGGGAACATGTTGCCAAAAGTACAGAAAGCTTTGGCAGTGAAGACCAACATTTTGCATATTTGTACTATGCCCATTGCAGTGACAGCTGCTGAGACAGATTTCAAAATCTTTTACACCGCCAGTTACCCACGTATTTCTATCCTTGGCACCCCTTTCAAGAATAGAAAATACCAGCTGTTCCTTCTGGCTTCCAAGGCAGTGCATAGAATTGCTCTCTCTTCCAAAATAAATAAATAAGAAATAAATAACAATGACTGAAAGCAAAATCTAAGCTGAGAGGGGAACAAGGAACCAAAGAAAATTTCTATTAGCACTTCTAACTAGCACATCAATACTTTGGCTCACACTTTACCCAAAACATCTTGCTGCTCATAATCTTTCCTGAAAATACAAACAAAACTTTAAAATATATATGTGTATCCTACTGGCCTGTATGCCGTGTTTGATGGCTTGGAGAGATTTCAGTAAGTTCCTTAGGGGTACCAATATAAGTCAGTGTCCCATGTATCTCAGCAGTCAATACAGTCATTGCAAACCTTGTTGGTTTCACACAATAGTTTTTAAAATCCTATGACTATTATATATTAATTAAAATTCAGTTAATGAAGAAAAAAAATGCTTTTTCAAATACTTTGGACATGTGGAAAAGGCCCAGATAAACTATCCTATTGGTATTTATTTCTTATTCAATGTAAACATAGCACTGATCAAATCAGAGAATGGCATCATATTGAGTTAAATCTTAAAATACCTATCTATTAGTATTAATAGTCCTATAGATATTTAAAACCTTCCTGGTTCCCTTTACACAAATACTATTTTTCATACTTATAAATATTTTGTTTAAAATAAACTCAAAAATACATTAGCATAACATTGAAAAAACCTATTTTACTCAACTCCTACAGTTTGTCAGTCAAAGAAGAAAAAAAAAAAGCTTAGCTTAACTTCCCAATTAGATTTTAAGTTCTATAGTGTAAATATGAGTTTTGTAATTCTTTTTTTTTTTTTTTTTTTTTTTTTTTTGAGAGACGGGGTCTTGCTCTGTCACCCAGTATGAAGTGCAGTGGCAAGATCTCGGCTCACTGCAACCTCCACCTCCCGGGTACAGACGCTTCTCCTGCCTCAGCCTCCTGAGTAGCTGGGACTACAGGCAGGCACCACCACACTCAGGCAATTTTTGTAATTTTAGTAGAGACGAGTTTTCACCATATTGGCCAGACTGGTCTCTAACTCCTGACCTAGGTGATCTGCCTGGCTTGGCCTCCCAAAGTGCTGGGATTACAGGATTGAGCCACAATGCCCAGCCTGAGTTTTGTAATTCTTTGGGTAAAATTTCACAAAGCATATTGCAGTATTTGTTCAAATTAAGCTGACAAGCATTTTGAAGCTTTCCCACCAACGATTATGTAAGATTTTCATAGGATATCTATCTTTAAATGCTAAATGTCAATCTTAAATTGACTGAAGAAAAATGAGGATATAATTAATTGATATTTGATATTAAAATTAAATTGTATACTATGAAATATACATAAAATCAGAGTCATGAAAAATGTTTGCTTTCCATTCCAGTCACTTTCTACTAAGTTATTTATTGTTAACTTTTTTTTATTGTTTTGTTTTGTTAGAAATTAACCAATTCTCTCATTTCAAGTAAGCCAAATTTTATTCATCTCATAGCCAGCTTATTTTTTCTTCCCTTTAAAACATTTATTCATCTCATAGCTATGCCAATCTTTTTTCCTTCAGAATTGAAATTTTGCCTATTTTTCAATCTGGTTTTACAAAAGCTATCACATTATGTTTGCAAATCAATAAAGGACTCTCCACCTAAGTCCTTTCATTTCCATCAATGATTTTTTACAGATATTTAAATGTTTCTTCTCTCCTTTCATCCCTCCTCTCTGTATGCTAATATTTCTAAAGCTTGCATTCTTTAAATTTGCAAGCATGGAAACTTCAAAGTTGAAGCAACTGGTTGACCATGTTACATGTTGTAATATTACAAAGGTGGAAGGAATATTCCCATGTTGGGTACAATAACAAAGATTAACTCTCAGATAGTGCTCTTATTAAATAGTATACAAACCTGGCCCATAAGAACAGTCATGGATTAGGACACTTGAACACCTTACATTCAAGGAAGTATATTTAACAAATGATTAAACATTATTTGTTTATATTATCTATTTCACAAAATAAATTGTTTATATTATCTACTTCTCCTTAGCAAAAGCATTTTGAGAATGAAATTGTCAGCATAGGATTGACTTGAGTTTATTAAATCTGTGTAGTTTTGAATTTTGATTTCTTTTTTCTGATGTGATAGATTAGGACCAGAAGTCCTATTTTGTTAATAATCCAAAATTTACATTTTGAAAATCGGAAGTAAGGTTTTGTTTTGCTTTGTTTTGTTTTGACTAAAAAAACAAATATTTTTGTTTTTCACACTGCTGCTGCCTTTTGCTCCAGACTTCTTTGTTGGAGTGAATACTCAAGTGTCTTGAAGGAATGTGATATTCCTCTTCTAGAATTCATTTCGGGACTATGACATCAGGAAAACTCATTCTCAGTTTCTTGGTGGAGAATGTCCAAATAACTTTACTAAGCTTGTGTTTCTTTGACTTCAGGTCATAACTGAGGGTTTTTCTTGATGTCTTTGCCTTTCCAATACTTTTGCATCTGTAGTTTTCCTACAAATTACATTTATTTAGACCTAGTACCTAATAGTCACATTATGCAAATTATATCTACAAATACATAACACATGGCATTTTACATTTAAGGATATTGATAGTCAGAAAAAGTCAGAAAAGCTAAGAAATTTGCCCTGCAGTGTACAGCTAGCAATATAAAATCAACACTTTACATTCACATTTACCTGATCCACAGAGGTATTTTTTTCTCTACCTAACTGCTTTGCCTTCTAGATTATTACTATATTTTTAATTTAAAATTTGTTATGGATAGGAGGTAACTGGCTCTAGGAATTAGTGGTTAAAGGAGACTCCAACCATACTGGTAATAATTAAGGTGATATAAGACATGCATTCATGCATTATTGTTTATTAAAAGTAAATTATGTCTTTTGAAATGTTAGTTGGTCCTAGAGTTTGTAAAAAGTTCGCATTTTAGTAGCTGAATTAGAAAAAAAATGTTTCATTTTAAAACCCTGTAAGTAGAAATAAGTATCTTGTGGTGAATCATGGGCTAGTTTAGCTATAATTATCTCTTTGATTATGGCAAAACTGAAGTATAGCTTTAGTTCTTTGTAAATTGAGATTTTGCCTTAAAAAGGAATTTTATAGAAAAGTATTTTTCTTTTGTAGAGAAATAGATGGGATTAGAATAATAAACAGCCTTTTTTTTTTTTTTAATCTCTAGCAAATCTGTAACTTGAGACCTATGTCTTCCCTTATATTGGTA
>NW_016107331.1:5127141-5178730 GCF_001604975.1 Cebus imitator | reverse complement strand
ATATATATACACACATGTATATATATGTAATATATATACACACATGTATATATATGTAATATATATACACACATGTATATATATGTAATATATATCCTATATATATAATATATATATAGGATATATATCCTATATGATACATATATATATCATATATATATATCCCATATATAGATATATATATATACACACACACACACACACACACACACATATATATGGGATATATATAATATATGTGTGTATATATATCCTATAAAATATATGTATATATCTTCTATTGATCTGTTTCCCTGGATTACACCCTAACACAATAACTTGGTCTACAATTCAATTTTAGAACATGATTCTAACTCATTTTTCCTCAATATGGATTATTTAATCAAAAGCAAGTTAATATTATAGTATTTAAGGAGGCAGGGTAATATATTAAAAGTAGCAATGTAGTAGGGCTTAAGAACACTATGTGAGCTCTCATCCAAACTGAAACCACTAATGCAATCTTTTAGTTAGGCTTTTAAATTTAATTAATAGGCTTTTTTTTTTTTTAGTTTAAACTTTACAGAAAAATGAGCTGAAAATACAGGGTTTTCATACAACATTCTCTTCCCTCAGTTTTCTCCATTATTAACATCTTGAATTAGAGTGACAGAATTTTTTATAAATGATGAGCCAATACTGACACATCATTAACGAAAGTTTACAGTTTACATTAGAGTTCACTCTTTGTGATACACATTCTAAGGGTTTTGGCACATTTGTAAAGAAACATATGCACCATTGCAGTATAATACAGTGTACATTCATTCATTTCTCAAAAATTGCCTGTGCTTCACCCATTCATCACTTTCTCCTTCTACACAAACTCCTGGCAACTGCTGTTGCTTTTACTGTCTCCATAGTTTTGCTATTTCCGTTGTTGAATAATATTTTACTCTATGGATGTACCATAGCTTATTTATTCATTCACTTACTAAACAACTTTTGATTGCCTCCAAGGTTTGGCAATAAAGGTAATGTAAACATTTGTATGCAGGTTTTTATATAGACAGAGGTTTTCAACTCATCTGGGTAAATACCAAGGATTGTAATTTCTAGATCATATGGTAAGAGTATGCACAGCTTTGTAAGAAATTGAAAAACTTAACTTGAAAAATGACTGGACCATTTTACATTCCCACAAGTAATGAATGAAAGTTCTTGTTGGTACCCATCCCAGCCAGTGCTTAGTGTGTTCAGTGTTTTGAATTTTGGTCATTCTAATATGTGTATTGTAATATCTCATTGCTGTTATAACTTACAACTTCATAACGACATATGATGTTGAACATCTTGCTATATGCTTATTTGTCATCTGCGTTCCCTCTTTCCCATGCAATCTTGAGGAAGCCAATGACATTCTCTGGATCACGAAATAGGCAAGTAAAGTAGTTTCTATATCGCAGAAGTGTGATGTTGAGATACTCATGAAGGTAATAATGGATGTCTAAAGCTATAGTCTAAGATAAAAGGGAAATTGTAAATGTTTACCTGATTGAGATTACTAAACTGAGAAGGGAGAAAATTGATTGTGATTCACAATTGCAATTTATTTGTTTGACCAATTCTTTCAAAACATGGGGCTTGATATTCTTTTTTTGTTTTTTTTTTTTTGTTTGTTTGTTTGATTTTGAGACACAGTATTACTCTGTCACCCAGGCTGGAGTGCAGTGGTGCGATCTCAGCTCACTGCAACCTCCACCTCAGGTTAAAGCAATTCTCCTGACTCAGCCTGCTGAAGAGCTAGGATTACAGGTGCCCACCATCATGCCTGCCCAGTCAATTTTTGCATTTTTAGTAGAGATGGGTTTTCATTATGTTGGTCAGGCTCGTCTCAAATTCCCGACCTCAAGTGATCTGCCTGCCTTGGCCTCCCAAATTGCTCAAATTACAGGAATGAGCCACCGTGCCCGGCCCTAATATTCTTTATATTATAATTTGCTGTCTCTATGATGTTATTATCCAAACTTCTCTTGCTCGTTAGCATAACTGAATCATAAACTCTGATTTATCCCCTCTATTTTTTCAGAAATAGCCATATTAGAATCTTATATTCTATTGTTTCTTCTCATAGTCTCAAATTCATGGCCACCGGGTATTTATATTATGATTATACAGTTTACCTTTCTGCATTACAACATGGAAGATAAACATTTTCACTTACTATAGTAAAAATAGCCTGCATTGAGACAGCTGATGATGCTCCTACATTCTGGGGAAAACATTTCACTGATATACTCTGTCATCTGGATTATTGCAAATGACACTGAGGCAATTGGTCTGGTAAGTTTTCAGACACATTTCTGACAAAGCCAATCATGTGAATATGTCAAATCCATTTTGCCTCTGTTTAACTTAGATCCCAACTCTAAAATATATTCCTACCACTAGGATTTCATAGCATGCACAAACACAGTGTATGAAGATTCTGAATAAAGATTCATGAAACTGTTAAGAAAGCCACCTCACAATAATGTCCCTGTACCCACAGATAAACTTTTTCAACTTACCTTTTACCACCTTCTGCCAACTATTAAAGAAATTGCTCTCTAGTATATTTATTACCAAATTCACTTTTTCTGTTGGTTTCATTTCCATTTTTGTTTCAGAATATTGATGTTTGGTCCATTTAAGGAATGTTTTCTAGATTCTGTATCCTGTTTTATCACCATTGAGGTTATATCAGCTCCCAGTATATTCTTACACACAAGACAATGTAGAGATGGGAGTTGTTGACATGATAAAAGTGTGTTCATTGTGGTAAACAGTACCTTTAGAAGTCTGGAAAAGGAACATACAACAACTGATTTATGCTTGCATCTATAAAATATGTCAATTAAAGATAGATTATACAGCTGTGTAAGTGGAGAAAAAAACTTGACAGAATTAAGTTTGAAGTTCAGGAAACCAAAAAACTGGACAATAAAACGAGAAGCCTGCAAAACTGTTAAAATAAATAAAGGACCTTGTTTTTTTAAGTGTGATGCTGACATTTTAATTCACAAGACACAAATCAAGGAAATCATTAGACTTACTTAAACAAAGTGGACATAAGGAGGGTTTCCCTTACAGTTATGTGTCTATATGCAATAACCTAATTTTAGCTGCATGTCCTTAGAAAATATACTTTTTTATATTGTGTGTATTTATTTCCTTAAAATAGAATAACTCTACTTTTTCTCTGAAAGCCCTCGTGAATTTCTTTCTACTTAATTCATAATTTTATAATTCTTCCATAGTAGCATATTGTGACATCTATTCGAATACCTCTCAAAGTATACCCATGAATGTGGGTCTTTCTTCTTTATTTGGCTATAAACTTCTCAAGAGGCAGTCCATGTCCTATCTAAATTGACTTCCAATCTCTCCTCTACCACCTATTGCAAATTCTGGCACAAAACATTCCTCCAATAATTTCTTTTCATTACTTCCATAAGGGGAGACAATTGTGAACCTTTACCTTCCAGAGAGAAGGCCTATAAAAATGTGTATTGTAATTACATGTCATGGATAAACACAAAGAGTGACAAATGAGTAGTCAGAGTCTGAAGTTTGTGGCACTATTTCTTCTACTGCTTGTCCTTGGCATCCAAAGAAATCTCCCATGTGTTATGCAATATACAGTGGAAATATTTAAAAAAAAAAAAAAACCCATGGTATAATTACCAACCACAACCTTCAACTTGAGGCAACATGCCCAGGACCTGGTTTGAATTAACAGAGTCAACTCAATACAGTACAATAAAGAACACATTCTCAGGGGCTGGGCAGAAAGACTTCTCAGTAATTTTAATTCCTTACCAAGGGGAAAAAGGAAAAAAATAATTTAA
The DNA here is from genome assembly GCF_001604975.1 of Cebus imitator. Classification (NCBI taxonomy): domain Eukaryota; kingdom Metazoa; phylum Chordata; class Mammalia; order Primates; family Cebidae; genus Cebus; species Cebus imitator. The sequence continues at coordinate 5,174,861 of NW_016107331.1, read as the reverse complement.
ATAATCTTATGAGTTGAGATGAATGAAGTATTCACTATCCTTCTAATTCTCTAAACAAGATATCAGTGAGTGCCATATCCTGCTTTGGAAAAACTAAATTTTTCTAGTGACAGCCTAAGGGAATGAAGACAGTTTAAATAACATATCTTGTTTGGAAAACAATGTTGTTAATTTAATACTTTTTAAAACTAATATTCACTAATATGTGAGTAGGGGCTTCTTTTAAGACAGTTCAAGTGGATGGTGGTAAATAAGTTGTGGGAAACCCCAATAAAAATCACTATAGAAAGGTTACAACCTTTCTCCTTGCAACTTTCAAAATTTAGATAATCTAATCAATCAATCAATTGTGGACATACCCCAAGTTTTACTGGAAATAAATATTTTGCAAACATGTTCTATATTTGTCTTTATTCTCAAAGCTTCTATTTTCTGCAGTGCTATATACTAAATACAGATGATAACATAAAACAATGCTTTTGATTACTGAACTATTTTTTATTTAGCATTATAGTCTGTGCATTCTCTAGAAGACAATCAGACATAGTAACCATGAAATATTTCCTTATCTTTTTCTATATATCATCTGAGTTAAAATATATTAATTGTTAGAGCTTTGTTAATAAATTTCGTTCTTACAAACGGCTTCTAATTCCTGCAAAGCTGTTAATGAGAGAAATGATAGCAATCCCTTAGACCAACAATTAGGTGAGATGCAAACATTTACAACTATGGTTTGTCTACTTAAGAAACTGCCACTATATCTTTCAGAAGAATCAAGCTCTGGCTGACATTTTCACGTGCAAACTGGCTCCAGAGAAGAGCTAGAACAATCACTCCCCTCCCAGCCTCCTAGGTATGTTAAAAGGACTAGGAAACAAGGAGGAAGAGAAGAAACCACATGTATTACCACCTAAATCACAACTTGTTTTGCTATTGAGACTTTTGTTTTTGTTTTATTAATATATCTTTTAGAGGGCAGAGGAATATCTGATGCTTACTGGAATCATATGACTATCCAAACACGGCATAAAACAGAAGAAAGAGAATTGTAGGCTGATTCATTAGAACAATATCAAATGACGGTCCTAGTCATCTATTATTGGGCAAAAAATGATCCCAAAATTCAGTGGCTTAAAACAATGGTAATCATTTATTTTTCTCATGAAACCTGCAAGTAATTAGGTCTCAGTGGGGAAGGCTGGTCTCTGTTCCATTCAGCATGAACTGGCATTGCTTAACTGAAAACTGAAGAATCTACTTTCAAGATGATTCACTAACATGGTTGGCAAATTTTTGCACGATGTGCCTGTGAACCTAGCTTGGACTGAAGGATGAAGGTCTTGCTGCTTCTTATGTGAGCCTCTCTATTTGTCCTGAACTTCTTCACACCCTGGTAGCTGAGATTCAATAACAAGCATCCTAAGAGTCAGCAGAAGCTCTATCATTTTTTATGTCCTGGACTCAGAAGTCTCAGTAGTCACTTCTGTCCTGTTTTATTAGGTGAAGTAATACAAAGGTTCTTGCAGTTTCAAGTAGCTAGAAGAGGGGCAACAGAATTCATTTTTTCATGCAGGAATAACAAGGTTCTGAAAGAACATGTTGGGTGGGAAATATTGTTAAAGCCAGTTCTGAAAAATGAAATCTTTCACAGAACCACTAGGAGTAATATAAGAAATTTGTTAGCAGGATTAGAATTAAAGTAACTATTAGAAGAAGAAGTCAATGTAAAGTCTGAGTCCCTAGTTTAGTGGTGGACCTGAAGTCTGAAAAGGATGAAGGAATGTTGGAATTTTGAGAACAGATTAGAACTCACATCAGTTTCTCTCCAGAGTTTGCATCAGTCTCTCACTGTCTCCAGTCCTCCAAATTTGATGATGTAGGTGAAATGCAGAAGAGGTGACACACTTTGCCAGAGACCTGTACACAAATTGGTCAGGCCTTGACAATACTGAAAGAGGAGGCATATTCAGTGTGAATTGCAGGAGTTAATGACCCAGCTGTTCTGCAACAAACTGCACCAGCAGATCCCTGACAACCTGCATGAACCTCACTGACCTAAGTGTGAACATGGCTGCTGCTTCAACTCCCCATGCCTCTCATAACACTTTTCTTGTGGCAAAAAGAACACTAACCCAAAACATCCAGGGAAGAGAATTGTGATTATAGCTTAGCTACATAAACACGATATATATATATATATATACATCTATCTATCTATATATATATACCTGTCTATCTATATATATATACACACACACATATATAGATATACATCTATATATATATTATGTATGTATATACATATCTATATATATATATGATATTATAGCTTAAAATATGGGCAATTTTCATGAATATGCTGTGTGTATTTGAAAATAGGCTATATTATCTATTTTTAAGATTAGTTATGTATTTTAAGATTATATATAGTATAAATTATATATATAACATCATTGATCATGTTTTCAGATCTTCTACAAGCTTACTAATGTTTGTTCAACTTGCTTAAAATTGGATTAAGAAAGCTCATTCTGTCATTAGTGTGTTTCTCTTTTATTGTGTAGTTTATCTTTTCTATTTTAAGAAAATTAATGGTTTGTTGTTAAGTATTTAAGTATTAATAAACACATTTTCATTGTGAGTGGAGCCTTTAGAACTATAACATATTCTTTTATGTTTTTTAAAAAATTTTTTGATACAGACAGAAGTCGGGGAAATACTGGGTAGAAGAGGGAGGGCAATCCCAGATTAGGGCCACATCCTCAAGCCTGGACCCACAGCCCAAAGTGAGAACATGCATTCCTGTTTTCCTGCCAAAACGCTGCTCCCTTTTCCAAAACCACCCTGGCTCACCCTGCCCCTCGTCCTGTAACCCATAAAAACCCCAGTGCTCACTGATGTGGTGGCAGAACAGCAGAGAAGGAGAGAAGAGAAACAGCAGCCAGATATCAGAGAAAAGCAGCTTGATTTCAGAGGGATGGCTTGATGGTGGGACCTCAAAGAAGAGTTCCGCCAGGATAACCTAACTGCAGGGGAAGACCACCTTCCCTCTCTGTCCCATTTCCAGCACCCCATCCAGCTGAGAGCAACTTCCAGTGCTCAGTAAAATCCTCCACATTCACCACCCTTTGATTCCTTTGTGCAACCTGATTCTTCCTGGAAGCAGACAAGGATCCAGGTGTGGGTGCAAGAGGCCCTCACACTGACTCTCCACTGAGCTGTTTAACACTTCAGCCATCCATTGATAGCAAAGCTAAAAAAGCACACTCTAACACATGCCCTCTGGGGCTCTGGGATTCACAGGCATCCCTTAGATGCTGCCACAGGCTCACACATAGTTCTGCTCCTGCCAGTTGCCCAGAAGCCTTTGTATTAGCCTCTTCCCCAGCTCACCTGCGTGCTCCCTTTCCTGCAAGGGGTTGAGAGCTGTGAGCTGAGTAAACCAGCCAACTCCTTCTCAAGTCCCACAAAGGGGTCAAGTGAACTATCACATTTCACTTTTTACCTGATTTCTGTTTTAATCAGAGATTAATATTGTGACCTTCTTTCCCTTTGTTTGAAGTTCTCTTGTATATTTATCTTTTTAATTTTTAACCTTCTGTATATATTTAAGTGAGCCTTGTACGAATAGTAGAATGTTGAATTAGTTTTGTTAGTCAGTCATCATTCTGCAGATATTTTTATTTTATTAAGTGAATTAATCCAATTTACATCATTATATTTCATCAGTTATGTCATATTGTTTTATTTGTTTCTTTGTTTAAGGGAAATGAATATATTTTGTCTCTTAGGGAGTGTTATATTCAAAATTTTAATTTTTGACTAAAAAATTAATATAATAATCTTAACACTCTCTTTTTCTATTTTTTCAAGGTTTCCTAATGTAAGCCAGTATATTTAAGTGAGCTTGTAACCTCTTCTTTCCACAACACTCTGTCACCTCAGGATCTGAGCTGAAGTAAGGCTATTTATTGCCTTAGTATCCCAGTTAATACTCATACAGGATCCTGCTTCTTCCTACACTTTTAACAAATTTAGCATATACACATTCACAGAGCATAGAGCATTGCACTGATAAGTTATCTATTTTACTACGGCAAATAGGTAAAAACTATTTAACACATCATTTCTTATGTCAGTGTCTTCATTGTTTTGTTTGCCTTAAGTTTGATTTTTCGATGTCATTATGAGAATATTTTCACAGATTCAAGTCAGATTATTGGAAGCCCATGTAATTAAAATTCATTTTGACTACATATAAAAATTTATGGTTCATTTTTTTATTAAATATCTTAAATATGTTATTTCAATTTCTTCTAGTATCAAGTATTCCTGTGAAAAATATCAAGACAAACTGAAATTCTTTTTTTTTTATAAATGACTTGCTCTTTATGCCTTAATTCCCAAAAGACCTTTTTTCTTTTTTCTTTAAAATTTTGTAGTTTGACAAGTTTGACAGTAGTCTTGCCTTTCTCAGCTGATTTTAGCAATGTCCTTTGAGTATGTAGCATCAAGTTATCTTTTATGTTAAGAAATTTTTCTTATTTTTGTTCTGTTTCATAGGGTTTTTTTTCTTTTTTGTTCTTCAGAAGCTCTTACTCTCCATCTGAAGAAAAAAAGGAGAAGTTATATATGGTGTATACCTCCTGTATATAATATTTTATGTCTAAATTTTTATATGTTTTTATTTTTAAAAATTTCTACACTTTCAATCTTGTATTTTTTTCTAATATCACTCATTTTACTATTATGTTCCTTTTAATTTCATTTGCATTTCTGAAATGGCTTTTTATTTTATTTACCGAGTGTGTCTTCTCTCATCAAATCTTCTTTACCTCAAATCACTTCATTTCTGAATTGACTTATGTTGTCCTTTCATAGCATCTATCATTCTAAAATTAGTTTTTGATCATTTTGAGATACTAGGTGACTGTATTCATCTGTTCTATGAGCAAGTCACTTTAATGCACTTTTACTGCTCATTGGGGTGTTACTCTGCTTCTTATTCTTTGACTAAAATTATTATTTTTTTTTATTATGTGAAATTAATTTTCCTATGCTTTTAGGCTGTTTGAGTGGCCTAGGAAAACTTGATGTTTTTGAAAGTTACGTGTCTTTTTTTGTTTTATTTTTTAAATCTCTATAGATCCCTCTTCTGTTGTTTTGGCAAATTGATCAAACATGTTTGTATAATTTCCTAGGCTGCTTTCCTACTTTTATCTGAATCTTCTCATTCCCTATTTCCTTTTGTTGTTAATTTCGAATTCAACTCCCACAAGTTTCTCCTAATCATGGGGCTTTGTCTTGTTAGTTTCACTATGCCACAGGATTCAGACTGCTCCATCACTGTTATACCTTGTCACTTCACTGCCCTTTGCTTTTCACTGTGAATTGGTATGAATTAATTCACTAGTTCTTCTACTCAGATCTGCCCCCACATCGTTTCAGTGTGTATCTGTGGAACATTTCTCCAATCTATCAGAATTTCTGTTTCTTTCTTTAACTTCCTCCCATTGAGAGGCCAATAATATATAGGTCATGTCAATGTTGGCATTTTTGCCAGCTTGCTGGTATATGGAATCCACAGGGATGCCTTATTACCTATTTTTTCTGTGAATATTGTTCATGTCATTGGTTTAGCCTTACTAGTTATTTTGCCTGCCTTTATTCAAAGATTAGATAGATTCAACTATGTCCTTCTTACCATGATCTCTCCAAACTCCTCTCCTTTAAAATGAAAATTTCAACAGATGAATGGATAAAGAAAATGTGGTATATATACATACAAAAGGAATAATACTATTCATCCATGAAAACAAAGGAAATTCTGTAATATGTGATAACATGGATAAACCTAAAGGACATAATGTTAAGTGAAATAAACCAGGCACAGAAAGACAAATACTGTATGTTCTCACTCATATGAATCTAAAAATGTTTATCTCATAGAAAGAGAGAGTAGAATGGTGGTTGCCAGATGCTAGGGTGGTAGAGGCATGGGGCATTAGGGAGATGTTGTTCAAAGGATGCGTATTTATAGTCAGGATGAATAAGTGCTAGAGATCTACTGTACAGCATAGTTACTATAGCTTATGACAGTATATTCTATTCTTGAAAAATGCTAAGGGAGTGGATAAGTGTTTGCATCACAAAGATAATAACTTTGTGAAGTAATGTGTTTGCTAATTAGCTGAATTTAACCATTTTATTGTATATATATATATAAACATCATGTTATACACAATAAATACTAATTTATGTAAGAATCTAAAAATAAATACTTTTAAAAAATGCAAATCTGATCATGTTGCCTTAGATTTAAATTTTTTCCTTTCCCTTAGGGACTATATTAGTGATTATATGCTTTGAATTCTTAATGTTAATGTAGTATACATAATTAGTTAAATCATGAAACTACTAATCATAGTAAGGGTAACAGGATTTCTTGAAAAAATAATCTTTGAAGTGTCTACAGGACACTGAGATAGATAGTCTGACAGAAGGACATACTGTTTTGTTTCATGCTCTATTCCAAGATTTTAAAAAAATAATTGGAAAGTAGTACATATTCAATAAATCTGGCTGAATAAGTTGAATACATAAATGAATTAATTAGTGACACAATATAAGTCTGAAGCTTCATAAAAAGTTTAAATAAAGTAATGTTTATTTGGGAATCATTTGTATGTATATACTTAAGGTAAATAAATGTTATTTGAAGGCACTAAAGAAGATAGAATTTTTTCTCCTGGAATATGTGTGTGTGACTACAGATAAAAGCTGGGACAGAAATCTAAAATACTGTAATGGAGCCCCTTCAGATGGTCATAAGAAAGTTAATTTTCTGAGTAAAAGTTTCAACCACTCTGCTTTTTGTTGAAAGTTCCAAGTGTCATTGTCGATTTCTTTTTTTCCTTTGGTTTTATGATAGGAGAACCTTTTGTTACAACAAAAGCATTTGTAGGAGCTCAGTATATAAATCTAATAACAGAGAAAGGGGTTGAAGTGAAGAAGAATAGAGAGGAGCTTTTCCTCATTGTCCCTGATGTGTCTCTGCTCTCCAGCTCTGCCCACTTACACTCTGCACAGTTCCAATCCCAGAGACCAAACCTGGAAGAGTAAAATTATTACAAAGCACTAGTCCTAGTTATTGTAAATGTATGGGCCTGCATAATATAGACTATCCATCCACTTACCTCAGAGAAGTAAAAAGGTAATATTTTGATGATAGAATGTTGCCTTTTTAAATTTAGTGACAACTATTTATTTTTATTTTTCACAAAATATTTAGATGACAACAGGAGAAAAAAATGTATAAATTCTAATTAGAAGAAACTAAGAGTTGTAATTCATGATAAGTACACATTCATGATAAGTACAAATTAATTTTTTAATAATTTTAATCCTACAGTAAGCCATTTGGAAATCAACTTAATTAAGTTTTCAAATAAAAATTTTTAGAAAGATTATGTGAGAATATTCTGCAAGTTCTATGAAAGACATTAATACATAAAAAATTAATCAGATAGATATAAAAACACTATTATTAAAGAAATTTTACTGAGACATATAATAAGGAAATACCTTTATTGAAAAGAATTTGTTTTGTAACTCATCTTCAAATATTCTTTTTCTCATTTATAATTTTTATAAGAAATATAAGATTATATGCACAAAGGGATAAATCGAGAAAGAAAATCATTTCCTGGTTAAAAATTGACTTCTGCTATACTCTTATTTTCCATGAATTAGGTAAACACAGAAGTGCCATGTTATAAAAATGTGTATCTTTGATATAAAGACATACAATTTTTAAAAGACAAAAGAATTTTAACATTTAAAAAGTTCTGTTTGCAATCTGGAAGAAAATCCAAAGTTCTTTGAGATAAACCTGCTTCTACCTCAATACTCAGAGTACGATTAGGACTTTGAGATGATGTTTGTAACAGTCCTAACATGACTAAATTAGCAGGCTTTAAGTTTATTAATGAGTCTATGCCATGTATTCTCAAAACTGCCCCAGTGGGAATAACAACTGATTCTTGGTGAGAAGGTTCAGAGGGAACAAAAAAACATAATTATTTTACATTTATTTTATATATTTTATATAATATGTATGTGGGGATATATAAATATATATATATATATATATATACACACACACAGATATGTATTTATATAAAGTTACAAAAATAGGTACATTTTGTAATATTAAATTTTCAGAGTAGAATTTTTTTTAATGTTTAAAAAGACTGCTTAGGATGGTAACAAGGAAAAAGATGAGAAATATTGGGATATACTAAAATCTCATCCTCTTACTAAGCATCCTTCACCAAATGAAATTAGTTCTTCAAAAATGCATTCATAGAACAGAATACTAGGAAAATATAACAATGCAATCGATAACCTGGCATGGACTTGCCTTCATTCATAAGTTTTTAAGATTGTTTCATTATTTTTAATTTATGAAATGATGAGTAGCTGTAAAATGTTTTGACATTATCATGAAGATTACATACTAAAAGACAAGACTATGTAAAAAGAATTAAAATATAAACACAAAAATCATAATTACATTTGTTCATAAATATATCTTTATGCAGATTTATTTGTACTTATTACTAAGCAATTATCCAAATATCCATAACTTTCTCATACTATGTCTTTATATACAGATAGTTTATTTGCAAATAACATGAAATAAAATTATTTATTTACCTGCCCAATTATTTAGGAAGTAAGTGCTTTAATTCGGCAAAGCATTCTAAGAGGTTTTTTGTTAGACTGATGGTTTGACTAGGGTCCAACTGTGCCTTTTTCAAATTAGTCATTTCATGAAGACACAGCCACAGTCATAAATTTTTTCTGTAAACTTGTATATGCAAAGAGAGGATTTAACAATCAATAATCTATCAGAAAATCGCATCCATATTGAACGTTTAAGCACCGGAGGAGATGCACATATGTGAAAGAGCAAGAAGACAATTTATAATTAAACAAGTTTCTAGTAGTATTTTCAGTTTCAGGAAACAGAAGGAATAAAATACTATTGGGCAACCAGAAAGGTCATAAGGCCAAAGAAACAGGAAAATTAAAGGAAATTTAAACTTAAAGGAAAATTTAAAATAAAGCTTTTACAGTGCAACTTAGAAAGTTAACTATGAATCCCAATTTATAAAGTAGGCTCATCTGGGTTAAGTATCATGGTCAGCATCTAATAAGTGTCAGTATTGGTATTTGCATCATTTGAACCTAAGTCCTCCTAATAACTAAGTTATTTTTCCCCCTTTATTATCACACCTCTCTAGTACATGGTCACTCCTGACTATATAAAATATACAACTTTCTCAGTAAAATATAGAACACCTTTCTAAAAACCAATTGCAAGAGACAAGACATTTCGCAGGAGGGAATAGCATGTGCAGAACAGACTAAACATTGTTTGGGCATGGGGAACTTAATACAGAGATCTTTCTGCCTGAAAAGGTTCATGTTAGGGAACGAAAGAGTTAAGTTTGATACAAAGGGTTTGTATGTGCTATTTTTTTTTTTTTTTTTTTTTGAGATAAAGTCTCACTCTGTTGCTGGAGTGTAATGGCACGATCTTGGCTCACTGCAACCTCCACCTCCTGGGTTCAAGTGATCAAGTGATTCTCCTTTCTCAGCCTCCCAAGTAACTGGGATTACAGAGCCCACCACCATTCCCAGCTATTTTTTTTTTTTTTTTGTATTTTTAGGAATGACGGGTTTTCACCATGTTGGCCAGGCTTGTCTCAAACTTCCTGACCTCAGGTGATCCACTGGCCTGGCCTTGCAAAGTGTTGGAATTACACATGTAAGCCACTGCACCCAGCTTGGTATGTGCTAATATTTTTAAATAATTTGCTTTTTTGATAAATACATCAGTAATTTTGTTTGTTTGTTTTTGGCCCTCCAGCAAGGTTTTATATTGGTTTTGAATTTCATAGTTTTAAAGTATTCCAGAAGTATCTAAAACTATAAATAATAGTTGGTGTGTAATAAGCAACCTTCCAAATTTTCCTTCCTAATTGATGCAAAATAGCTCAAAAATATATTTGGCTACATAAAAATATTTTTTTAAAACTGCATGACAAAAAAGACACCATAACCAATATCAAAACACATTGACAAACAAGGAAAAGCTATTTGCAATATACCACAAGAGCTAAATATCCCTAATTTTTAAATTACTCTTAAAAACGTAGATACAAAGTACCAAAGATCCAGTAGAAAAATAGGAAAAATTCATGAGCAAATAGCTCACGGATATGACATGCTTTACTCACCTCTCACTGTAAAACTTTCTAAAACTTTCTACAATCCATAAATTCACCAAAAGTCCTTGTAGAGGTACTACCCAGCATAAAATGTAACTTTCAAGGATGGTTAGTATTATACAGAATTGTGCCCTTCAACCCTAAATTGTACTTTAAAATTGAGCCACAGCAAAGAATACTTCCTAATTTTAAAACATTAATTTAAAAATTAGACTTGTAAAATTGAATCAGCTGTCATTGAAGTACTTGAATAAAACATTTCTTTCTTGAAGCACACTGTGCCCTTTTTTATATAAGTACTATTTAATCATCCATTAAAAACAAAAAAAAAATCATTATTTACTTTTCCAGATCTAGCAAAAATTTGGTATTTCTTCAGATTTCCTCATCATTTTAGACTCTCCTGAGTACCCTAGCCATAAACTTTTTAAAAAAAATTTATAGAAAAGGCTTCCATTGATCCAGTTATACCTATTGTTTCAGGCAGAAATGCCTTTGAGCACAGTAGAGTTTAGTCCTCTCAGCAGACCTGACCCAGCTGTGGGGATGTTATCCGTAGTGGCAAGAAGTCATTTCAGAGGAATTTGAACTAAATATTCAGAAAGTCAAGTTAGTCTCTCTCAGAGACTGTGAACTGTAGTGTGGAACAGTAGCAACAAAGCAGAGCCTCTCAAATTAGAACTAAGTTTGATTTCTTTCTTTATCACTTAATAGATGTGCAATCAAAGGCTAGTCATTAATCTATGTGCCTCAGTTTCCACATGTAAATTGGTTATAATAGAAGTACCTACCTTATTGGACCCCTGGGAGGATTATACAGGATAAAATATGCATTGAGTACCTGACACTTAGCGAATATTCAATAGCTGATGGTGGTGGTTGTTATAATTTTTATTTTATTGTTACTTAGGAATACTATGGATCAAAAACTAGAGGACACTGACCTGCGTTTAGAGAAAATGAGTCAAGAAATAGACTAATGGCACTGAGGAGTTCTTGATTTCAATTGTCTTTAATGTCTAGTGAATTCCTCTTTTTCGTTTCCATGAGCCACTGCACTCATCTCTTTGAGATGATTCTCTATATTTTTGAGACAGAGTCTTGCTCTGCTGCCCAGGCTAAAGTGCAATGGCCCTATTATGGCTCACTGCAGCCTCAACCTCCTGGGCTCCAAGATCCCTCTAACTCAGCCTCTTGAGTAACTGGGACTACAGGAGTGCACCACCATGCCCAGCTATTATTATTATTTTTTTTTCAAGTAGAGATAGAGGTCTCGTTATGTTGCCCAGATTAATATTGTACTCCTGGGCTCAAGCAATCCTCCCGCCTTGGCTTCCCAAAATACTGGGATTACAGGTATGAGCCACTGCACCTGATTGTTCTCATAATAAAATCTCTTAGTGCTTACTTTTATTTGAGACATATCTACATTCATATAGAAAAGCCAGATCTAGTATCAGAATCTGTCATATACCCAGAAAGATTATCTACTTTATTAATTCGTCTAAGACTTCTTAGAAGGTTTTATCATATTTAAATATGATTAAGATAAAGCTATTAGGAAGAGTTGGTCACAGCATTCTTTTCTGTCCCCTTTAATAGTAAACAGACATTGTATATATAGAGACCAGAGTCACTTATTATTCTATGCATCCAACTTCAAATTTCATTAACCCTGTCTCAATGAAGCAGCTAATGAACAAACACATGTGATAGTGAGAAATTATTTGGCAGCCTACATAATTTTAACAAACACATCATTTTAAACCTTTACCATCTGTCCTTCACTCTAATTATAGCAGCAAGATGAGTAAAATTTTGAATTGTGTCACAGAATAAGGCACAAGTGATTAAATGTTTTGCATTTTTAATCAATGGCTATAATCTAGTATATTTTATTTATTTTTAAAGAAGTAGAACACAATAGCCTATGAATGGGAAATGTCTTGAATTCCTCACCAAATAGAGAATAAACACTATAAACCATTCAAATAAAGGAATACTAGCAAGTGATTAATAATGATGCCACATACATGAACTTTTTATTTTTATTTGTACTTTAGGCTCTGGGGTACATGTGCAGATCATGCAGGATTGTTGCATAGGTACACACCTGGCAAGGTGGTTTGCTGCCTTCATCCCCCCATCACCCACATCTGGTATTTTCCCCCCTTTATCTCTCCCCACCCTCCCCAACCCCTGCTGACCCTCCCCTAGCACCCCTCAACTGTTCGCAATGTGTGACACTCCCCTCCCTGTGTCCACGTGTTCTAATTGTTCAACACCTGCCTATGAGTGATAACAGGCAGTGTTTTGTTTTCTGTTCTTCTGTCAGTTTGCTGAGAATGATGGTTTCCAGATTCATCCATGTCCCTACAAAGGACATGTGCTCATCATTTTTTATGGGTGTGTAGTATTCTATGGTGTATATGTGCCACATTTCCTTTATCCAGTCTATCGATGATGGATATTTGGGTTGGTTCCAGGTCTTTGCTATTGTAAACAGTGCTGCAATGAACATACATGTGCATGTGTCTTTATAATAGAACAATTTATAATTCTTTGGTTATATACCCAGGAATGGGATTGCTGAGTCAAATGGAATTTCTATTTTTTTGTCCTTGAGGTATCGCCACACTGTCTTCCACAATGGTTGCACCAATTTGCACTCCCACCAACAGTGTAAAAGTGTCCCTGTTTCTCCACATCCTCTCCAACATCTGTTGTCTCCAGATTTTTTAATGATCGCCGTTCTAACTGGCATGAGATGGTATCTCAGTGTGGTTTTGATTTGCATTTCTCTAATGACCAGTGATGATGAGCATTTTTTCATATGTTTGTTGGCCTCATAGGTGTCTTCTTTTGTAAAGTGTCTGTCCATATCTTTTGCCCTCTTTTGAATGGGTTTGTTTGTTTGTTTTTCTTATAAATCTGTTTTAGTTCTCTGTAGATTCTGGATATTAGCCCTTTGAAAAATGGGTAGATTGCAAAAATTGTTTCCCATTCTGTTGGTTGCCAATTCACTCTAATGATTGTTTCTTTTGCTGTGCAGAAGCTCTGGAGTTTAATTAGATCCCATTTGTCTATTTTGGCTTTTTTTGCCATTGCTTTTCCTGTTTTAGCCATGAAGTCTTTGCCTATGACTATGTCCTGAATGGTTTTGCCTAGGTTTTCTTCTAGTGTTTTTATGGTGTTCGGCCTTTGTTTAGATCTTTAATCCATCTGGCGTTAATTTTAGTGTAAGGTGTCAGGAAAGGATCCAGTTTCTGCTTTCTGCACATTGCTAGCCAGTTTCCCCAACATCATTTATTAAACAGGGAATCCTTTCCCCATTGCTTGTTTTTTTCAGGTTTATCAAACATCAGATGATTGTAGATGTGTGATATTAATTCTGAGGCCTCTGTTCTGTTCAACTGCTCTATGTCTCTGTTTTGGTACCAGTACTATGCTGTTTTGATTACTGTGGCCTTGTAGTATAGTTTGAAGTCAGGCAGCATGATGCCTCCATCCAGCTTTGTTCTTTTTGCTTAGAATTGTTTTGGCTGTGCAGGCTGTCTTTTGGTTCCACATGAAGTTTGAAGTAGTTTTTTCAGTTCTGTGAAGAAGGTCATCAGTAGCTTGATGGGGATGGCATTGAATCTATAAACTACTTTGGGTAGTATGGTCATTTTCACAATGTTGATTCTTTCCAACCATAAGCATGGAATGTTTTTCCATCTGTTTGTGTCCTCTCTTATTTCATTGAGCAGTGATTTCTAGTTCTCCTTGAAGAGGTCCTTTACATCCTTTGTTAGTTGTATTCCTAGGTATTTTATTCTCTTTGTAGCAATTGTGAATGGGAGTTCATTTTTGATTTGGCTTTCTGTTTGTCTGTTACTGGTGTATAGGAATGCTTGTGATTTCTGCACATTGATTTTTTATCCTGAGATTTGCTGAAGTTGCTTATCAGTTTCAGGAAATTTTGGGCTGAGACAATGGGGTCTTATAAATATACAATCACATCATCTGCAAATAGAAACAATTTGGCTTCCTCTTTTCCTAATTGAGGATGCTTTATATGCTTTATTTCTTTTTCTTTCCTGATTGCTCTGGTTGAGACTTCCAATCCTATACTGAATAGGTGTGGTGAGAGAGGGCATCCTTGTCCTGTGCCAGATTTCAAAGGGAATCCTTCTTGTTTTTGCCCATTCAATATGATATTGGCTGTGTGTTTGTCTTAAGTAGCTTTTATTATTTTGTGATACGTACCATTGATACCTAGTTTATTGAGGTTTTTTAGCATAAAGGGCTGTTGAATTTTGTTGAAGGCCTTCTCTGCATCTATTGAGATAATCATGTGGTTTTCATCTTTGGTTCCATTTATGTGATGGATTACATTGATAGACTTGCGTATGTTGAACCAGCCTTGCATCCCCAGGATGAAGTCTACTTGATCATGTTGAATAAACTTTTTGATTTGCTGTTGCATTCTGTTTGCCAGTATTTTATTGTAGATTTTTGTGTGGATGTTCATCATGGATATTGGCCTGAAGTGTTCTTTTTTAGTTATGTCTCTGTCTGGTTTGGTATCAGGATGATGTTGGTCTCATAAAATAAGCTGGGGAGGATTCCCTCTTTTGTATTGTTGGAATAATTTCAGAAGGAATGGTACCAGCTCCTCTTTGTATGTCTTGTAGAATTTGGCTGTGAACCTGTCTGGACCTGGGCTTTTATTAGTTGGTAGGATATTAATTGCTGCCTCACTTTCAGCCTTTGTTATCGTTCTATTCAGGGATTCAACTTCTTCCTGCTTTAGTCTTGGGGGAGTGCAAGTGTCCAGGAATTTATCCATTTCTTCCAGATTTACTAGTTTGTGTGCATAGAGTTGTTTGTAGTAATCTCTGATGGTAGTTTTTATGCCTGTGGAGTCAGTGGTGATGTCCCTTTTACTCTTTTTTATTGCATTGACTTGAATCTTCTCTCTTTTCTATTAGTCTGTCTAGCAGTCTATCTATATTGTTGATATGTTCAAAAAACCAGCTCCTGAATTTGTTTATTTTTTAAGGGATTTTTGTATTTCTATCTCCTTCAGCTCTGCTCTGATCTTAGTTCTTTCTTGTCTTTTGCTAGCTTTTCAGTTTTTTTGATCTTGCTCCTCTAACTCTTTCAATTTTGATGATAGGTATTGATTTTAGGCCTTTCCTTACCCCTCATGTGGGCATTATTGCTATGAATTTCCCTTTAGATACTGCTTTAAATATGTCCCAAAGATTCTGGTATGTTGTGTCTTTGTTCTCGTTGGTTTTGAAAAACATATTTATTTCTGCCTTCATTTCATTTTTTTATCCAGTCTACATTCAGGAGCCAGTTTTTAATTTTGCATGAAGTTGTGTGGTTTTGAGTTAGTTTCTTAATGCTGAGTCCAGATTTGATTGCACTGTGGTCTGAGAGACTGTTATAATTTCCTTTCTTTTGCATTTGCTGAGAAGTGATTTACTTCCAATTATGTGGTTGATTTTAGAGTAAGTGTGATGTGGTGCTGAGAAGGTATATTCTGTGGATTTGCGGTTAAGAGCTCTGTAAATGTCTATTAAGTTTGCTTGGTCCAGATCTGCATTCAAGTCCTGGATTTCCTTGTTGATTTTCTATCTCATTGATCTGTCTAATATTGACAGTGGAGTCTTAAAGTCTCCCACTATTATTGTGGGGGAGTCTAAGTCTCTTTGTAGGTCATTAAGGACTTGTTTTATGTATCTGGGTGCTCCTGTATTGGGTGCATATACATTTAGAATAATTAGCTCTTCTCATTGTATTGATCCTTTTACCATTATGTAATGCCCTTCTTTGTCTCTTTCGATTTTTGTTTGTTTAAAGTCTGTTTTATCAGGGATTGCCACCCCTGCTTTTTTCTGCTCTCCATTTGCTTCAATCCTTTTATTTTAAGTCTATGTGTGTCTTTGCACATGAGATGCATCTCCTGAATACAGCACATTCGTGGTTCTTGGCTTTTTATCCAATTTTCCAGTCTGTGTCTTTTGATTGGGGCATTTAGTCCATTTACATTTAATGGTAATATTGCTGTGTGTGAATTTGTTCCTGCCATTTTATTACTGGTTGGTTGCTTTGCCCTTTGGTTGTCATAATTTCTTCATTGTATCTCTGGTCTTTACCATTTGGTTCTTTTTTGCAGTGGCTGGTACTGTTTTTTCCTTTCTGTGTTTAGTGCTTCCTTCAGAAGCTCTTGTAGTGACAAAATCTCTCAGCAATTGCTTGTCTGTAAAGGATTTCGTTTCTCCATCACTTATGAAGCTTAGTTTGGCTGGATATGAAATTCTGTGTTGAAAGTTCTTTTCTTTAAGGATGTTGAATATTGACCCCCACTCTCTTCCGAGAGAGCCACTGTGAGTCTGATGTACTTCCCTTTGCAGGGACCCGACCTTTCTCTCTGGCTGCCCTTAGTATTTTTTCCTTTGTTTCAACCCCGGTGAACCTGACAATTATGTGCCCTGGGGTTACTCTTCTACAGGAGTATCATTGTGGTGCTCTCTGCATTTCCTGTATTTGAATGTTGGTCTGCCTTGCTAGGTTGGGGAAGTTATCCTGGATAATATCCTGAAGAGTGTTTTCCAGATTGGATTCATTCTCTCCATCATCTTCCAGTACACTGATCAGGCGTAGATTAGGTCTTTTCACATAATCCCATATTTCTTTAAGTCTTTGTTCATTTCTTTTCACTCTTTGTTACCTTTTCTTGCCTTATCATTTCATTTCATTGATTTGATCTTCAATCTCTGATATCCTTTCTTTGATCTATTCGGCTATTGAAGCTTGTGTATGCTTCATGAAGTTCTTGTGCTGTGTTCTCCAGCTCCATCAAGTCGTTTATGTTCTTCTCTAAGCTGGTTATTCTAGTTAGCATTTCATCTAACCTTTTTTCAAGGTTTTTAGTTTCTTTGCATTGGGATAGAACATGTTCCATTAACTCAGAGAAGTTTATTACCCACCTTCTGAAGCCTGCTTTTGTCAATTCATCAAATTCCTTCCCCATCCAGCTTTGTTCCCTTGCTGGTGAGGAGTTGTGATCTCATAGTGAGGGAGAGACCTTCTGTTTTTTGATGGTTTCATTCTTCTTGTGCTGATTTCTTTCCATCTCTTGGATTTATATAGTTTTGATCTCTGGTAGCTGCTTGGGGAGGTAGCCTTTCCTTTGTCTGCCTGCAGAGGTGCTGCTAGGCTGCCCCAGACTCAGTGGAGCTTCTGCGTCTTTTATTTACTCAGGAAAATTAGGCTGCCTTCTGTAATGGTGGCTTTCCTACCCCCTGCAGAGCTTGATTGTTCCTGGTCACTTTCTAACTGATGTTCTGGGTGCATAACTCTGGAGTGAGAGCTTTTTAGGCTGCTGGGCTTTTGCACAGGGCAGTGCGGAGTGATAGGGAGGGCTGCCCTGCCATTTGGGTTGTTTCCCTGCGTTTAGTTTCCCTTCTTAGGGGGTGCAGGTAGCTCTGTCGGCTTTTGGGCTTTCTCCGCATCAGCCAGTGCTTCCACCTAGATCTATGCTGACAGAACTCGTACCGGCCGAAGTGGCTGTTCTGCCCTGTTCAGGCAGCTCACTAAGACTTTTCAACCCCACAAAGATCTCCTGTTCTGTGGGTTGTAGAGGGATTGGGTGGAGTGCTGTATCTGAACTGAAGTCCCAGAGTGGAATATACCCTGGTCCTCCAGTTAGTTGCATGCACCACCTGGGTGGGGCAGTGCCCTGCCTTGCCTCAACTTGCCCTATTTGGTTTATACCCACCATCCAACCAGACGCACAAAATGAAACTGGTACCTCATTTGGAATTGTGGAGACCACTCAGCTTCTATGTCTCTCTTGCTGGGAGCTGCTTTATGGAGCTGCCTCTTATTCAGCCATCTTGGGATCCCCCCATATATAAACATTTTTAAGGTTACTCAAAATATTTTTGAAGTAAAAACAAACTCTTGTTACTAATGTACTAAAGGGTGTATGTATCTATATATATATATATATATATGTACATATATTATAAAGTATTTGTGTGCATATATATATACTTATACATAGCTTCACATGTGTGTACATTTATATAAACTCATATGGTCCCAACCCTCAGAAACTATATGAGATAAATGTTTGTTGTTTTAAGCTACTAAGTTATTAGCAAATTTGTTTAGCAAAACTGGACAATTAACACAAATGTATAACACAAATATAACTTTGCAAAATCCCACAGGCATACCTCAGAGATATCACAGGTGCAGTTCCAGACCACTGCAATAGAGTGAAAATCACAGTAAAGAGTCATATTCATATTTTGGTTTTCCAGTGCCTATAAAAGTTATATTTACGCTATACTGTAATCTATTAAGTGTACAAAAGCATTATGTCTAAAAAAAACAATGTTAATGGTTTAATTATAAAATATTTTATGACTAAAAAAGCACTAATGATCAGAAACACAAAGTGAGCACATACTCTTGGAAGAAATGGCACTAATGGACTTACTGGACACTGAGTCACCACAAATCCTCAATTTGTAAAAACCACAATATCTTCAAAGCACAATAAAATGAAGCACAATGTAACAAAACAAATATTTCTCCAGATTTGATCCTGAGAGAATGATTTGAGTATATGTGATTGAATTCATGTGATGGATTTAATGGTGTATTACTTTTCTATTTTTGCATAACAAGTTTCCTGATAACTTACTAGCTTAAAACGACAAACATTTATCTCACATAGTTTCTGAGGGTTGGGAGTACAGAAATGGTTTAATTGATAGTTCTTAAAAGTCTTTTCTGAAGCTGCATTCAGGTTGTCAGCCACCATCGGAAGGTTTAACTGGGAAAGGGCTCTCTTACATGACTCTCAGCTGGAGGTCTTAGTTTGTTGCTGGCTATTAGTAGCACATACATCATTTCTGCCACATTCTCTTTATCAGAGCTGTGTGAGTAATTCCAGTTCATACTCAAGGGGAAGGGAATTAGCTCCACCTCTTAAAAGAAGTATTAAAATCTTCGTAGATTTATTTTTTAAAAACCACCACATTAATTTAATCTCAGGAGGGACTAGGAGAGGAATAGGGATATTAGACATGGAATGAAAAGAGTTCAAAACAGGGAATGCTAATGTGCAGACTAATAATTGCTGTGAGCCCCTGGACTTAGTTTCCCCTGAAATCCTCCAGGAGAAGGTTTGGAATATGCTTGTGTTAGTTTGAGTAATCTGCGAAGCAGAATAAACATCCAATACATTTATTAGAGGAAATGTCTATTAAGGATAAATGGAAGAAAGAAAGAGTTGTCAGAGAGAGCATTTAGAATGCAGTGCAGGTCTACCACTTGCAGAAGGAGGATTTGACAGGGAGAGTCTCAAACATCAGTATAGTTCTAAGAGTTTTAGCCCATACATATTAGAGGAATCCCAGACCCAGCAAGAATGGGCTGGCATTAGTAATTCACCCTGCTCAGTCATACACTTAGAGTAGCTCTGAGGAAGTATGCCTGCTGCACAAATATAATGGTGGATCCAGAAAGGTGGCATCTAGCACCGTAAAGAACTATGTTCCTTGCAGAGTAAGATCTGAGCATAGATTCACAGATTTTACATTTCACCCATTGCACTGCCCAAATCTGATTATCAATGCAAGTTTAAGGAGTGGCTTCACAATGTTTCCCATAACCCTCCCTTCTTTAAAAGAAACTTAAAATTGAGAGACTGATAACACCAGCTACACCATCCACTGCTGTAGTTGGTTTTGGGGTCATAAATCATACTCATCCTTTTTCTTCTCCTCTATCCATTCTAAAAATCCCCTAACCTTCAGCTGTTACTTTCATAAATTTTGGTGCCTAATCATGTGTTGTTATCTAAACCTGCATTCCTGGGGGCCGAAGCCCTTGGAAATCATGTCCTGCTCAGGCTCTAATTGTTTTAAATGTCCATTCAGCTACAATGAGGATGAGGGTACTTAGAGAGGTCCACGTGAGTAAACCAGGATCCATATATGTGTCTACTTGCACCCACTGTGTAAGTGCAGTCCTTCCACCTCCTGCTTATAAACATCAATTACTCTGGCCAAGATAGGGACTCCTTTATTCCAAAAGTCCAAAGTATCCTGGTAGCAGCTGTAGCTTGTATTTTCATGGTATCCCTGCTATGCCCATTGCAACCATTCTGACCATTAGGTCCTTTGTTGACCAGTTCCCAAATTTCATTTTACCTTTTTTTTTCTCCTACTACTCCTGGCACTACCTCTGTTAGTTTGGATTTTTTTGAAAAACAGACAAAATAGGATTAGATATACAAGAGATTTATCTGGGAAACACATGTGAAGCATAAAGAGGAGGAAAAAATTAGAAGGAAGACTCTTCAGATTACGGTACAGGTCTGAACTCTATGAAAAGAGGGGAAGAAAAGATGATTGGTTAAGAAGAAACTCCATAAGCTTTGTCAGGCTAATGGGGAACGCTGCAGCCTTAGTTTCTCTTTAGAAGAGTTCCACATCTAAAAAGAATAAACCACCACAATGTCTTAAAGTCATTACATCTGAGTTTCAAGGAAGCTGAGCTTTTTATCTTTTAATTCTCATCATTAGACCAAAAATTGTCTACTGGGGCATTGACTCAAAAACACTTCAGCTGAAATAATGTTCTCAAGAACTGCATCATAGATGCTTTTAAGAGGATAACATGGACATGTGCCAATGAGGGTCTAGGGGATATTTGTGTGGCAGCAACAGAAATTCCTACAAATGTGTTCATATTCACACATATATTTTGAAAAATAAAATCTAAAAACTGCAAATAGAAATGTTAGCATTGATGATATTTGAGTGATTATATTTGAAGCTTGAGAAATTAATTTTACTTGTTAAATGCTATATAGCAAAATGAAAATGCTTATATCATTCATGAGAGCCAGAAGAATACAAAAAGCATGGATTACATAAATGTAATATACATTTAAGCAAACACACAGGGAAAACACATAAAAGTGATAGTTATAATGTATGGTTATGGTTATTTTTTCCTTTTTGTTATCACAAACAGAAAATGTATTGGCACAGGTGAACAAAGAAAGAATCTCTTACAAGTTCCCATTATTACTTTATCTTTTACCTTAATTAACTTGAAAGTTGAAACTAGATTTGTCCAATAAAACGTTTAAAAAATGAATTTGTTTTGAATTGTAATACCCAAATATCAACCCCATATTCACATTTGGAAAAAATTATAACGAAAAATTTGGTGAAAAATATTAATGTGATGTTACTATAAACACTTTTTATAAACTGCAACTGAATTAGCATTTCAATAAACACAGAAGGAAAACACCAATGCAGAATACCACAAAGATGGCCCGGCTGCCAAACATCAGAAAGTATTATCATACATCTCTGCAGGAAAGTCTTGTAGTTATGGTTCTCTCTTCTCTCCTGCAAGGCTGTTCTTTTCTGTTGGCAAGAAGGAGCTGGTAGTGGGATTCTGCTTCAGGAGGCAAAAGTAACAAAAGAAAATGAAAATCATCTCAAATTTAGATAGAAGTCAAAGGACAAACAATTGGCTGCCAACCAATACTAAATCCCTAAAGAAGAATTTTGAACACATTTGACATTTTCTTCACACTTGAATTTGTTTGGGTTTCTGTTTAAATTAGCTAGATTGTGAATACCCTTCTTTGAGCTCTAGCTCTTTTGCATTTGGTCCTAAGCCTAGCCCACCTTCAATCTGACTCTACCCTTCTACCACCATTAACCCTGAAATTAGCACTGCTTTTGTTTTTTCTTTTCACAGGGTAAAAAATACAAGGACCTGCACTACATCTTCTATTTCATGGTTTTTATTTTTAGAAATCCAATGTGTTTGGGTACACACAGATATGAACATGGGAACAATAGACACTGAGGACCCCAAAAGGGGATGAGAGGGAAGGGGAAAAGGGCAGAAAACATCCTATTGGGCGCTGTGTTCATCATGTGGGTAACAGAATAGGAACCCAAAATTCAGTACCACACAATGCACCTATGTAACAAACTTGCACATGTACCCCCGAACCTTAAATAAATTCAGTTTGCTTGTTCCTTTTCATAATTTTGTTCTAAATTTCTCATTTTAATATTGCAACCTTATGTTTGAAAAATTTTCCCTTTTTTTTATGCTATTTGCTTGATTTATTTGACTTTGTTTTCTTTTACTAACATATTTAGTCTGATAGGTTAGCATAATTTTTTTAAGTAATTTCTTCTGTATTTTGGTCATAGCTGTTAATATTCCTCTACTGAGTTCCAAGGCTCCCTGGGACTTTCTAAAGATATTCCTAAGAACCCTGAACACTTGACAAGAAAACCTTTGAAAATTATTTTAAGTGCTTTGGATCATCTGGATGCCTAAGACTAAATATTATTATATTTGAGTGGGTATGTTTGTATAATCCGTATTATATTTGAGTGGCTAGATTTTTATATTACGTTGGCAATAGCAGTACTTTATCACAGGCTAATAAGGAGTGAGGAGGGAAACTGGGCACAATAACACAATTCACACCAACAAAACAGTAAGTAGTGTCACTGATATGCCCATAAAAATCTTAGTACAGCTTGAAATGGAAAATTTTATGACAGTTTGCCTGAAAGAGCCTCTGCCTAAGAAGCTGGTATCCACAGCATGAAAGGCAATTTTGTTTCAGCAAAACAGCATTATTTGTCAAAGAAAAATTAATGTTGTTAATTTGAATTTTATAGTTTTTATAGTTTATATTTAATTTGTTTGGCTTTATAATTTTGTGAGCGCTATTAGCATAAGGGACTTATATCTCCTTTTATTTTTCCACCATTATGATTTTTTCCTTTGAAAGCGACATTTATATTTTTCAAGTAAAAGCTCTAGACTAAGATGTAGCTATAAGCGAAAGTTTCTGAAAACAGAAAGTGATAAATAAAATAATAAATTAAATAGTGCAGTGGTCCCCAAACTTTTTGTTACCAGGGACCAGTTTTGTGGAGAAGAATTTTTCCACATACTTGGGTAGGGAGAAAAGTTTCAAGATGATTCAAAGGCATTACATTTGTTGTGCACTTTTTTTCCTATTATCATTACATTGTAATATATAACGAAATAATTATGCAACTCACCATAATGTACAATCAGTGGGAGCCCTGAGCTTGTTTTTTTGCAACTAGATGGTCCTAGCCGGGGGTGATGAGGAACAGTGACAGATCGTCAGACATTAGATTCTGCTAAGGAGCTTGCAACCTAGATCCCTCAAATGTGCAGTTCACAGCTGGGTTCCCACTCCTGTGAGAATCCAATGCTGCTGCTGATCTGGCAGGAGGTGGAACTTGGGAGGTGGAATCTCGGCTCACTACGGCCACCCCCTCCAGAGTTCAAGCGATTCTCCTGCCTCAGCCCTCCAAGTAGTTGGGATTAGAGGCAATGCCACAGGCCTGGCCTAATTTTTGTATTTTTAGTAGAGATGGGGTTTCACCATGTTGGCCAGGCTGGTCTCAAACTCTTGGCCTTAGGTGATCTACCCCCCTTAGCCTCCCTAAGTGCTGGTATTACAGGCGTGAGCCACTATGCCAGACCGGCCATTATTAATAATAATTTAGATTTACGTTAAAAGCTTCCCTTACTAAAAAGCTAAAACCAGAAAACAAAAGAAGCAATGACCAAGATTCCAAGTCCATGGTATAGAATATTGCTTGAATTGTTAATTCAATTTTTTTAGATTGTGAAGATAGAATCTTCCATAATCAGAATGTAGTATGTGGGCCAATCTGATGTACATAAACAAGAAAAATGCCAGATTTCAGTTTTTATTTTTTTCTAAGATGTGGAGAATATCTGTTCCATTTAGTAAATAGTTGACATCAGGAGATAATATATCTTGTTTCTTCTTCTGTTTTTGTATTTTTCTTTAGGTTGGTGAAAGTAACATTATTTCTTTACATATTTACAATCAGAAATGCTAGAAAGTGAAAACATAACAATATTTCAATATCATACTTTCTTTAAGAAAACAAAGAGCAATGGTCAGATTCTGTGACACCACACTACTTCAGAAAACTCAGACATTTGCCATTACTATGTGCTACTTCTGAAAATGTTCTTGTCTATTTATTAATACCATGAATGTTACCATGATATCTGCAGCAAAAAGTCACATTTTTGTCTTCTTGGAAAACCAAACTACTTTTTAAAGGAAATGTTGGTGCCACCAATATAAATATTCTTCATGTATTCATTTTTTTTCTTTCACAGCTTTTTAAAAGACAGCTATTTGCTGAGTTTATGCCTAAAATTGTTCACATGCCATTTTTCCCCTCTACATTACCACCATGTTTTAAGTCACATTTGTTCTAAAATAAAATAACAATGGAAAAAATGACTTTTAATATAAAGAGTTGGAATGGATGCGAAATGAGACAGATGGAGTAAATGAGATTGTTTTTCCATTTCTTTCCCATTACTTCAGGCAGAAGTAAAGCCAGTGTACTATTTTAAAAAGCTATAAAATATCTTTCCCGTAATGAATACTTTGATCAACTGGTGATATTTTCAAAACTCCTCTTACATCTAATGTAACTACAGGTATATCCTGTTTCTAGTATTGAATATATGACTAATATATTTCAACTAACAATCCAGTGCATTTGTGAAAAAGAGATAGACTGATTATGAAGAAAATCGCTGCAGCAGAAACATACTGAGAAGCTGTCTGACAGAGTCACAAAAGCCTGTGATGCATAAGGACCACAAGAATCCTAAATTCTTTGAGTTACTACTTAAAATGTGTAATTACTTTAGGAAGCATGACTTACAAAAATCAGTGCAAAGCACGTGATGGGTGTGTGGTCATTTTTCAATATATATCCCCTACTTAGCCACAAACAAAAGTGAGTGGAGCTTGGCAGCTCTATGGTTATTTTATAATAGAAAAATCAGTCCTTTAAACCTAATTCATTGTAGATATTAAACATGTATAGTCAAATCATCAGAGGCACAAGCAGTCAATGATTAAAATTATTTTCTCAAGGGCTTCTTCCCCTTAAGGTAACAAAAATAGGAAACACTGGTCATCCCTCTTTTAAAAGACTGACAAAAAAAAGAGAGAAAAAGAGGAAAGGACAGAGGAAGAGAGGGAATAAAGGAGGAAACAAATATTTAAAGACCTTTTTTTTTTCCTGAGCCTGTAAGTCTTAAATGTATTATACAAAAATAAAATACAATTATATTTTTGGAGCCAAGTAAAATAAATATAGATTCCTTTACCCAAGTAAACTTTACCCAATTCAAACAGTCAATATTCAGTCACCAAAATGAATGCTAAAAGCAGTAATGTTCAGGAAATTAATCAACAATCTTCTATCAGTTCTGCATGTGAGAAAACCAATGCCAGTGATATGTCTTTATTTTTCTTTACTACCCCTGGAAAAGCAAACAAATTGCTATTTAAAAGGAAGAGAACCTTTTAAAATGACAATATAAAAATAAAAGAGGATTATGTTCTGTCTTCATCCCAAGTGCTATATGGCATTCTTTTGTCTTTATCTGGAGAGAAGTATCATTTCGAATTTTTACTATATTTAAAAGAGTTTAATAGGAAATAAATGAGAATTTTTTTTAACACAAATTGTTACTTTTTCTAGTTTTTACCATAGTCTTTACATTAAAGGCCTTTTAGCTCTGAAAGTAAGCCTAAATCTATAACAGTACTAAATGCAATTTTTATCTACATAATGCATTCTATAATTTGTCCGCTGACCCTGTAATTATACCATTTGATTAGCCAAATGGTCACACAACTTTCAAATTGACAATATAACTTCACTATATGAATCTTAATATTATTCTTGTTTCTTTTGAGCCTACCTACAAAAGGATTTTACTTTACCTATGGCATTCATTATCCATTTAACAGCCTTTTTTATCTTACCCATTTGTACAAATGATAGAAATTGAATCATTTAGAAGAATAGAATATTCTTCCTTAACTTAGCAATAAGATATGTTATTTTTCCATGTGCCTTTAGAATATGGTAAACATTTTATAGTTGTCATATTCATACCTGAGCAAAGTGTTATATAAGTTCAATTTTATTGATAAGAAAACCAAAGTTTAGTGATGACATAATTATTTTTGTTTGCTCATTTCCTGAGATATGGAACTGGGCTTTAAAGCCTGTTTGTCTAAGGGTATAAGCTCATAACAGTATGCCTATTTCATCCCGTAGTACTTAGAGCTATGGATCGGATCTAGGTAGTCATGTGTGGAATGTAGGGATCAAGTCTTTTTTCTAATTGTACACTTTCAATGGCACTCTATATATGGTGTGCAACAACATTTAAATGAGTAAATAATTAAATGAATAATTCTAAAGAACGTACTTTCCAGTTAGCGGCAGCTGGTTGCTACTCTCAAATGTCTTCAGAAAGTTGCCCTTTTAGATTTTTATTGGGCATGTTCTCACAAGGCCCCTGTTTCTCAGAGTGTATGTCACTTGCATAGAAAACTTATTTAAATGTAAGCTTCACAAATAAACATGTAAACCCGAACAACAGCAGCAAATAACTCAGAGCAATACTTGCTATGTTGCATCTTTTAACCTACAAAATAATAACAGATTTTTATTTTATACTTCATTGTATAAATTTGTACTATAATTTAGATGATCTTAAAAATATTAAAAGCCACATTTTTATAAGCTAAATGTTTATACATAGTCATAAGGGGTTAATTGAGCATAGAAAGCACACACTTGAGACTCCAAATTGAATAATTTGATTTGTAAACAGGTACTTAGTGTACAAGAAGCCATTCCACATGCAATTATCTGACTTCAATTAATTGTGTGCATCTCTAAGGAGCGACTTAAGAATGTTTGTTTCAATTTCACTGGCTTTAAGGCCTGATAGCTATAAACATTTATTTTACTTATGCTATAGCTTTCAACTTTGGGAAAGACATTGCTAACAGCAATTATTATGCTCCTGTGAGGAAACATTGGGACTGCAGTAATCATATCCCAGGTCTAAGCCCTTTTCTATTCAGCCCCCTCTCTCCTCACACACAAACACACATGGCCAGAAACAAAATCAAGTTCAGGCTTCTAAAAGATGGAAAACCATGCATTATGAAATATGTTTTTGTAAATTAGAAGTCATTCTGAATTCAATAGCTCTTTATACTCTGTACATCCCCGATCCACCTGTAGAATGTCAGAAGCCTCATTTAGATTGCCTGGTAACCTATGCTATTATTCTTGTAATGACCAGGAGATCAATTGCTCCAATGCTAAAGCAAACAGAAGACACACTCTAGCCCTTAGAAGATGGCTTAAAACTATCATTCTACAGCTACCTTTTCCCTATCTCTTCAGTCATGAAGGAACATTTCTCACATAGCAACTAGAAGACACCTTTACTGGGCTTTCCATTTGCTTGGAAATTTAGTTCTACCAACATGTGATTGATCTTATTCCTCCTAATATTCCCCTTGTTTCCTTCTATCTTTACTGCCTCCTCGTTTTTCTTCTTTTCTTTCTCATAACCCCAGAAACATAGAAACTATAAAAACTATAACTCTAAAACAAGAAGGAGAAAAGACTGTGAACTCCTAAGCAGAGACCCAATCTTCTCTATTCTTCACCTCCAAGCCTTTAAAGGAATGATTGGGATGGTCACAAAATCAATCAGTCATTGCTAGTTGAGCAATTTTTTTCACTGAAACATCAAAATGATAATGCTATTCTGGAAATCCTTCTGGGAACTGCCAGTCTGAATGTGCTGCATTTCAATCCGCTCTTTTATTTTCCTGTACTTTCATCTATTATATACAACACAATAGGTGAAATTCACTTGTGACATTGGATTACAATAAAATATTCATCGTCTATCTCTACCACGTATTGAGGACAGGAATTGCTATAAGACTATGAAACAATATGCAGAAAAGTCTGTGGAACTCTCAGAGGTGGTTTATTGGGATCATCTCACTTTGGACTCTAGAAACAGACCATGAGACAAGGAGTTGAGCACAAGCTGTCTATTTGGGAAGATCAAAGAATAAGAGTATGGAAGTGTCCAGGGAAAACAAAGTAAGGAAAACTGCCACTACAGATGTCCTACTAAGCCAGCTGACACCGGGAGTGACTGTGAGAAAATTCTGGGAAACAGAACCACAGTTAGTTCAGAATTATTCCACCTTCGTGGTGAGGAACTGAGGTGTTTATCAACTCTAAGTAGTTATTTGTTGGTTGGTGTTAATTCCTCTGCACACTTGGCATCATCCTAGTGTGTTTCTAGTTTGCGGGGAGAAGAGTCTTGAGGCACAAAATGCAGATACTGCAGGTGAAAATGGGAAGTCAGCCAGAGCTTTTACCTGAGAAAGTTTAAACAAGCTTCAGAGACTGAGTGGAGACATATTGAGGGGCACTGACAACGTTTGCTTCAAGGAATAGCAGAAACTACTGTGGACCAGGAGAAGCTTGAGACTCTATTAGACATCCGAGAGGAGAGGTCGGTAATGAGTCTTGCTTTCATGGGTGAGTGCTAACACAGAAGTGAAAGCTTTGCCAGAATGACACAGAGTGAGGCAATTTTAACCCAATGGGTAGACAAAAAAGAGAATTGAGAAAAGTATATAGCTTGCTTATGAGGTACCTGAATTTGAACCATAATGTATCATGCTTAACACTATCAAAGTATTCCACATTTACAAAAATAAATAATACTGAAATACTACTTTGTGCAGTAATATCAAAAGGCCAAAATCTGTCATCTTTATTTAGGATTCAATATTACAGACATTAGTTCTGTCTCAACTGTCAAACTTTAAAAATTGCAGCCTATATTCTCAAAAGGATTTTGTTAAGGATTTATTTATTATTTTATTAGAAAGCCAATTGTTTAAAAATGGATTAATTGCAAGTATTCGAGTCAAGTTAAATATAAAGCCCTACCACCAGTACTCACAAAAGAAGTCTGAAGCATTACGTGGATGATACTAATTAAATGTAAATCTTTCTGCATGAGCTTAGACGCCTTCATCTCCATATAGTTTGCAGTGTTCACAGAGTTATTTCATAAACATCATCAAAGTAAGCATATTGCTATTAAAGGTCAATATTATTGCAATATTGCTTTTAAAGGTAAAAATTATCCCTAATTAACAACTTAATTGGCATTATTAAAATAGTGATTTTGAAGGTTAAAATCATTTCTAATGTTGTATGGAAAACAAAAACTTTCCTAGAATCAGACTTAAATTTCTAGAACTGGACATTTGCTGATACTTAAAACTCAAAATTCTTAGATAGAAACCCTATCTATCAGATAGAAAACCTGTTTTTCCTTGTATATTACGTATGCCTGTTACGCTCTATTCAATCTCCCAAGCAAGAATAGCAGGAGTCATGCTTCTTCTCTTTTTTATTTTTTCTCACTCAGTAAATGGCACAATCATCTATCAAATTACTAGCATCAAAAATCTAGGAGTTCTCCCAATTTGCTCTCATACAGTTCATCAGTATCCCCTGTCAACTTGACCTCCAAAGCATGTCCCAGTCTAAAGCCAGGACTGTTCTTTCCATAGTCACTGCTATAAGCCTTGCTAAATAACCATCATTCTGGATAGAGTATTGTAATATCCTCCTAATTTGTCTCACTACTCCCACCTCTACTCCTACAGTCTATTTTCTATACAATATCAGAGGGTTATTTTTTGTTGATGTTTTGGAGATTTTTCCCCTTATTTGTAGACAGGGACAGAGTGGTGTTTGTAAAAGTGGAAATCAGTTTATGTTAGACTTCTCTATTACAACTTTCTAATGGTTTTTCATCACACTAGAATAAAATCCCAACATCCTAGCCCAGTTAACAATGTTTTATGTAATCTGGCCCCTGACTACCTCTCTGACATTCTTGCATCATGTTATACCACTGGACTCTCTCCTGCTGTGCTCAGATACACTGGTCTTTTTATTACATTTTTTAGTGCATTTAATACATTTCCAATTTTTGGTAAAATGTCTTAAGGAATGAGGACGACTTAACAAGGTAAAGTGTAGGAATGTACAAACATAAAAGCAATCCATCGATGTGGGCTCTATGAGGAAAGCTAAGGTGTATGCTAGGAAGCACCAGCAGTTTAATGTTGCTGCAGCATAAATAAGGAATGGTAAGAGACAAGTCTGGAAAGGTAAAAGGAGTACAATAAAATCCTTTTAGGCTTTCCTAACGACTTTAGATTTTTTGTTTGGGTAGCATACACGATCAAGACTCCTTGAATAGTCTGATAAAAGATTGTATATATTTTCCAAGAGTGACAAAAATCACTAGGAAGCATTTTAATAATATCTGCAATCAATTTCAGGGAGTGTCCTAACCCACAAAACACCATTGTTAGACAAGGTTAAAATTTTTGCTAGACAAGAAAACAACCCGATTTAAAAATGGGCAAAGAACCCGCATAGATGTTTCTCTAAAGAAACTACACAAACAGCCATCAGGTACATTAAAAAATGTTCAGCATCACTAATAATTAGGAAAATACAAATTAAAGCCGCCATGAGACGTTACCTCACATCTACCAGAATGGCTGCTATCAGAAAGATGAAATCTATGTGTTGGTCAGGATGTGAAGGAAAGGGAACTCTTGCACACTGTTGGAAGGAATGTAAATTAATACAGCCACTGTGGAAAACAGTATGGAGGTTGCTTTAAACACTAAAAATAGTCTTACCATATGATCTAGCAATCTTACTTCTAGGAACATATCCAGAGGATTTGAAATCAGTATGCTGAAGAGCTATCTACACTCTCATGTTTGCTGAAGCACTATTCACAATAGCCAATGTAAGTGTCCATCAGCAAAGAAAGGATGAAGAAAAGATTTTAAACGTACACACAATGGAATATTATTCAGCCTTAAATAGAAAATTTTGTCATTTGTGCCAACATGAATGAACTTGGATGTTATTATGCTAAGTGAAATAAGCCAGGCACAGAAAGACAAATACCACATGTACTTGTGTATATGTAGAATCTAAAAATATCAAGTACGTAGAAGCAGAGACTAGAATGGTGGTTACCAGAGCCTGGGGACTGGGAAAAACCAAGAGGTAATAGTCAAAGGAAACAGTGCTTCAGACGGGAGGAATAAATAATAAGTATTTGAGTTGATGGATATATAAATTTGCTTGATCATTCCATATTATATACATATATCAAGATCATCAGTCTGAACCCTATAAATGTATACATTTAAAAATTATCAATTTCCAATTCTATACATTTTAAATAACAAAAATAATTTTTAAATTTTTGCAATAGTTCTTTTCAGTTATTGAGTAATATTAATTAGTGTGGCATTTTAAATAATGTATCACGGTAAAATTTGGCAATAAAATGGATATGAGAAATGCAATATTGAAGAAGGGAAGAATGGTTAGAAAATTATTTAGTAATCTAAGAAATGGTGGATTTTATAAACATGTTATTTATCAGATAATGTCCAAAGGAAATAAAAATTGATTGTATATGGGTAAGCAATAAGAAGAGTAGTAAATTTCTATACTCAGATTTCTGCCCTAGGTTAATCATAAACCCCATGCCATTTTAAATTCTGTTACTTTACTATTAATGACTTAAATTTTTACCACTCCAAGTACGTCCACAAATGACAAGGAAAATGCCATAGCTTTGATTTTGTTTTTAAAAGTGTATTTTAGCAAGTAGGAAATTTTTTTAGCAAGAAAAAGCATTTAAAAAAATAGAAT
The DNA here is from genome assembly GCF_001604975.1 of Cebus imitator. Taxonomy (NCBI): domain Eukaryota; kingdom Metazoa; phylum Chordata; class Mammalia; order Primates; family Cebidae; genus Cebus; species Cebus imitator. Next base: position 5,142,781 of record NW_016107331.1, on the reverse strand, counting down.
ATATAGAATCTGTAAATAATGAGGATCAATTAAATCCTTTTAAAAGATTTTTTGAAAATCAAATTAAACATTTGAAGCATAGCTTCAAATATATATATAACTTAGATTTTTGAAAAAGTTATTCTTGGAAATATTCATTAATTCCAATTGAATCTTAGATTTTTAATACCTATGTATTAATGTAAAAATGTGAATGTAAAATAGTTTAGGCAAATTAACAAAATAAATTTTAAGATAACATGTTGCTATGGCTTTCATGTGTCCTACAAAAAGCTTGTGTTGGAAAATTAATCCCCAATGCAACAGTATTAGGAAAGAGAAATATAACTTGTGTTTATGTCATGACGGCTCCACCATCATGGAAGGATCAATGATAGTTATGAAAAGGGCTTGAAGCTATGAGTTCTATCTTTATCTTTCTCTTTGCCACTCTGTTATGGAATAACAAAGCAAGAAGGCTCTCACCAGAGGCCAGCCCCTTGATCTTGGACTTTTCAGCCCCAGAATGCAAGCCAATAAGTCTCTGTTCATTATGAATTTCCCATTCTTAGATGTTGTACTATAGGAGCACAAAATGGACTAAGACACATAAAATTCCCAGCGCTTTAGCAATAGGTTCCAGGTAAATGAGATTATTGTGGCCCTTACAGTCGTAAAGCCATCAAACACATAGCAATGCTAAATGCATTAAAAAAAAAAGCAGCTTAGAGAAGAGTACAGTGTTTTAAAACATAGAAATAAAAATTAACCTGTTGAGAAAATTAAAATGTAACATCTTTGTTAACTGACATGCTGAAGTTTTGCTGTGCTTACAACAATCTGAATTAATTTTTAAAACTTTTGCATTTTACTTAACTTCAAAAGTTAGAAATTAAAGTATAAGGTTTACCTTCACCTGGAATTCTATAGTCCTATTTCTCTGACCAGAAGAGAAGCTGAGGAAGACCTTGCAAAACCACCAAAACACTTTGGACATGTGCCTTTGGATAACAACTATATATTGGTACTGACTTCTGCCCAGAATTAGGAAATAATGACATCATAGTAACTCATTTTATTATGCTACCTGTTCTTTATCTATAAAATTGCTTACAAAAAAAATGTCAATTGATTTTTGCAGTAATTTATAAATTAGACAGTCTAGTATTATCCTCAAAAAACTGAGGTTTAAATTTTTGACTTGACCAAGATAAGATTAGTGCATATTGAGATTTTTATCACTTGTAGAGCAAGAGATTTGCAATGTGATTTGTATGCAGATGAAAGGCTTATTGTAGTAGGAACTATATTTGCACCTTTTAAAATCAGACAAGAGCTATGATTAGCTGTCACGAATGCTCTCTAGGATCACTATATAAAGGTTCCCTGAAGTGGGAAGGGAAGAATCACAGTACAAGCTAGGGAGAAAGAAATATAAAACAGCCTATGAATGAGAAGTTAGAAATGAATATAGAGGCATAATGTTCTTCAGAAACAAAAAAAAAAAAAAAAAAAAAAAAACAGAGTGAGTGGGTGAGTAGAAAAAATGAACTCAGTTTCACCCACTATCCTCTTACAACACGTTTCTGACACCAGCTATGTGGGAATTTTCCCCAGCAGCAAACAAGCAATCAATTCTGCGGAGGAATCAGCAGCTGGGCATCCTCCAATTCAATTCGGACACAGATCACATGAGATGAAGGCTCAGTCCTAGAACAGTGTCCTTCACTTCCAGTGCCAGTCACAAGCCTTGGATTCTTTTACCAGTGCTTCTGATGACAAGCTATAAAGTGGGGTCCCCACAATTCCCTCTTTAGATTCAAATAACATGCTACAGTAGCTAACAGAATTCAAGAAAACACATTCACCAGTTTATTATAAAGGAAATTACAACATACACAGAGGAAGAGATGCATAGTGTGAGGTGTGAGGGAAGGGGTGCAACGTTTCCATGTCCTCCCCATTCAAGCTACCTTTCAGGGACCTCCATTGTTCGGTTATCCGGAAACTCATCCAAACTCTGTCCTTTGGCTTTTATAAAGGCTTCATTACGTAAGCATGATTGATTAAATCACAGGTCGCTTGTGATCAACTTAACCTTCAGCCTTTCTCCCATCCTGGGAGGTTAGGAGTTGGGCCTAAAAGCCCTAAACCTCTAGTCCTACCTTACTCTTCCTGGTGATCAATCCCCAGCCCCATCCTAAAGCTACCTAGGGACTGCCAGCCATCAGTCGACTTATTAACATACAAAAGGCACTTAGTACTTTGAAGATTCCAAGGATTTTAGGAGTTACATGCCAGGAAACAGGCAGGAAGACCAACTATGTATTTCACAATATCACAGTGTGTTATAAAGTTGCACATGGTAATAAGCAATACAATTTAATAAAACCATAAATAAAAGCAGCATGACCTGTAGATGCAATTTTCTCTGCCTTAGAATTCATTACCTATTCTGATGAAATACAGCTCACTTCCTTTTAATTGAATGAACCTTCCTAGTTGGAAACACTTCTGTGACAGTTATTCTTTTGATGCCCCAATATCCTTTTAAGTTAACCTAAAGATGTGTCCTGAAAAGAAGAAGCAATAAGACAAGGACAATAAATGATTAGGAATGTGTAGTAATGAGGAAGCAGGTCAAAAGAAAACCTAACTGTTCAAATGTATTAACACCTATTGGACTGGGGAAAAAAATGTGTGTTTGTGTGTGTTTGTGTGCATGTATATATTTATTTATTTAATAAATATATATTAAAATAAACAAATATATTTAATACAATTTAGAAAGGAAAGTATTTATAACAAATTCTACCTATTTTATTACCTTGAGGGGTAAACAGAGCTTCAACTTAAAAAGATGTTTGTGTCCTTATATTTCCTCTATAAATCTATCCAGAGGTCTTGAGGTAACAGAAACGTTGACCAATCTGGTCTTATTTCCAGCCTTTAATCAAGAACTAAATGCGACTTCACTAAATTTAAAGTGGTACCTAAAGAAGGTTAAACAGACCTTAAATATTGGTGTGCATATGAGTAAGTAAGTATCAACTATATAGGAAGACTTCTACAGGAGCACTAAATAAAACAATTGAACAAAACAAAGAGCTCAGGCTCAGTGGAAACCTATTGTACTGGACACTAGGTTCTATTTAAGGAACAAGTATTATTTGGCTACCATTAGTATATAGAAACAAAGATAACACAACAACTTGTATCTTATTAAAGCCCTGTCCTCATTTCATAAGTAGCCGTGTAAAACCAAAGCCATTTTTGGATGATTTTTACATTTCGGTTTGTTAAAAAGAAGATTAAAGATTTACACTTAGATCCTGGTAGCATTTTTGTCATTTACCAGTTGTGTAGCATTTAGACATTCATTTAAATTCTGTGGCTTTCCAGTTTCTGCCTCTGTACAATAAGGTTGGATTAGAACCATATGGTGTATTCAGTTCTGTCTATTAAAAATACAAAAATAAGTGCACAATTAGATGTTCATTGAGGAAGTAGAAGTGCTCATCATTGTATTAAATTACACATTGATACTACTCAATTGATAAAATTCTTTTCCAAATCATGTGGTAGTCTATTTTGCAAAACATGTGGTTGTCTATTTTGCATTGCTTATAAAGGAATGCCTGGGACTGGGTAATTTATAAAGAAAAGAGTTTTATTTGGCTCATAGTCTCATAGTCTTCTAGGCTACACAAGAAGTATGGTGCCAGTTATCTGCTCTGCCTCCAGTAAGGCCCAAGAGAGAAGGAAGGAGGTCCCAGACTCTTTTAACAATAGATCTTGTCTGAACTCATTACCACAGGGAAGGCACGAAGTTGTTCCTGAGGGATCCATCCCCATGACCAAAATACCTCCCACCAGGCCACACGTCCAGCATTAGGGAATCAAATTTTAACATGAGATTTGGAGGGGACAAAAATCCAAACTACATCACGTTAATTGGTGATTTTTAAAAGATATAATGGATTATTTATTGGTTTATGTACTGGTATTTAAAATACAATGTTCTCCAGTTATTCTATTTGCCCACTAACAGCATACTTCATTTATCCATGCATTTAACCAATACTTATTAAGCAATTTCTATGCTGTAGGTAATTGCGCTATGCTTGGGCATATGGTGGTGTTCCCTGCTACCTAGAGCACAGAATCTAGTGGGAGAAGCAAAGAGCAGGCAAAAACAGAAACATGTAGTTATACATAGTAACTCATTAAAAGAAAGGAACAAGGTGTTTTGAGAAGTAATAATGAAAAACCCACTTTAGATTTGAAGATGAGGGAATAAAATAAGAAAATACTTTCAGGAAGCCTAACTGCAGATATGAATTATTTCCCAAGGTGAGAAAAGGGTTGTTGTGTTTGAGGAAGTGATATAAAATATAACAGCTTAAGAATGATGGAGAAACAGACAGGATGAGAGGCAGACAAAGGTTACATAATACAGAGTTAGCTTCCTTAAGGGATTAGTATACCACTGAAGGTCAACTGAAAGCCATTAAAGGTTTATAAGCCTGGGAGTAATGGAAAATGATGTACATTTTACAAAGATGACTGTGAAAGTTGGTAAATGTTAGATAATGGAGTGGGTAATAGCAAAGATTGCAGACTAGTCTAGAGGTTTAGGAAAGAGACTTTGTGTTAGTGGTATGGAAGAAGACAGAAGAAAACATTACCAATACTTAGGAGGTGATTATGCGTTTCTAGTGAAACCAATCTCCCCAATTGTAGGGTTTTGTTTTGTTTTAGATTGGTTTGTTTTTACCAGAATTATCAAGTTTATAGGCCCATGCATGAGAAAAAGTGGTTAGTAGAAGACATTTATAAGAGTATGATTATTATGGATCAAGGAATATAATTAGGGTAAGAAGGGCAATAAAGACAGGAATTGACAGACACGAAGTAGTGGAATTCATGGACTAGCACTCTCAAAAATGTTGGAGAATTATAACCTGGGCAAAGGGCATTATTTAGCCTGTGAACTGAAAGCATGCAAACATGTAATTAGTTAGACATGGTGCGTCACCACTCTATGTGCAATGATAAGAGGCATGAAGAGAAATTTAAACATTGAGTCGTGAATAAGTCACTAGATAAATGAATGTGATATGGCACTTGTATTACAATTATGTCATTTCTGAGCTCAGCTATGTGTCTTATTAATACTTGAACAATTAACAGGAATGTCTCTTTCTCAAGAGGTAAGCTTAAGACTTAGTCTCTTAATAACATTGGGATGTGATTTATATGAATTTTACTACAACATCATGTGTCTGAAAAGCTGTCAAAATCAGTATAAATTAGTGTTACTGCAGAATTATCCCAGAACGTTAATAACATCTCTCCCACAACCTTTTAAATTGAACAAATGGTTGGTAATATAACTGGTTTGTCATGTTTTAAAAAAATCACTTTCCTGATTATTTGAAGGAACTAACTTATGAATTTGAAAATATGATAAGATGACATAACGTATGTGAGAAAAACCTGTCATTCAGATAATTAAGTTCCAAAAGGTATATAGGGTTATTAAATAATCAAAATACGCTGAAGTCTATAAATTTAAATACACAAAAGGTAGTGCATTCAAAATTAATTCTTCTGCTCACGAGCCACCAACTCATAAATATAAACAATAAGTAACAATTATCTTTGACCACATTTTTGACTCTATACACGTGCTGGCCTTTAAAATGTAAATATGTCTGTCTAAATATGTATTTATATACCATGATTTAAAAGAAGTATATAATAGTGTATTAATTGTCAGGTGGTTATTTAAAATTCATCATCAAAAATGTAAAAGAACAGATTATGCTTAATGTGAAACTATACTTAAATTAGAATTATTTTAAATTAAAGATTGCAATCTTCTATGTACTAGATTTCATGCAAATATCAATGAGTAATAACATGTAGTTGTCTTCAAGAAATGAATCTACTCAATATTTTTTAGCCTCGTTTTTAAAATTTATTTTATTGATTTAGCATTTTAAAATTTTCGACAGTATAATATTGTGATATTTTTATCACTGGTTGTACTAACCGTGGTGACTCTTAACAGTAGTGACTCTATTTTAAATGGCACAGTTTTACTCTCATAGAAAGTATACAAAGTATTATATTTAATTGTTCTATTTCAAAGTATATTTAAAATTCTTCAGATATTCTATTTAAAAGCATATTTAAAATCTTTCTGATGTTCTATTTAAATGTATATTTAAATTTTTTATGAGCATTTGATAACATTTCAGTAGACAGACACCCTTATTCAAGTCTCGGTCTTTAACTATCTTCCTATTTTCAGCTCTGACAGATACTGCTCCTCTCTGTTATCCAGTTCCTCCTTTTTCATAGGAATAGAATACCTTAATTATTATCTTGAAGACCACAACCCCCAAAACCCCTTGAAGCTCAACATACCTATGTACTATGGTCTGGACAATAAATTATAAGGAAAGCAAAGTATTAAGCAATGGCTTCCGAAAACCATTCTCAAAAGCAGCAAGCATACATCCCTGTTCTTGCTTTTTCTGCCCTTCTACCCTGTTGCTTGAAATGAAGATGCTGTCGTTTGAGAACTGAGGTTAAGGTCATACCATGCAACAATAGGGTGCCTGAGTCCCTGACTCTGTGCTGCAATCTATAAGCCCTGAAACTGCCTGTTTGACTTTTAACTGAGAGAAATGGCTTTGTTTATGCTCCTCTTATGTTAGTTTTTTTTTTATTTCATTGTATTGTATTTTGCCATGCACAGTTGAGACTAATATAAACCAAGTTAAAGCAAAAATGCTTTCCCTGCTGTCATCATCTCCCTCACCCATATTAGAACTATTGTTCTGATTAAAGATGGCATATATTCTTTCACAATACTGTGGAGGAACTCTGCAAAATAAACCATGAAGCCGCATTTTTATTTGTAAACAGAGCCACCCAGGAAAAGTTCATTTCTTTTAATGTTTAATTTTTTTTGTTTAATCGTTGAGGTTCGGGACACTCATCATTTTCCTGCCTGGTGGCTTTCTTCCTATAGCATCTAGCATCTACCTCTCTTGATTAAGAACTTTCCAAACAATAGTAGGATGCTCTGAGATAAACGCCAAACCACTGTGGATTTATTCACGTTGTAAGAGGCTATCTCAAGCCAAAACTACTTTGGATTTTAAGGGCTTATTAAAAAATGTTGGCCAAATGACCTCTGGACAGGTGGAGTGCTGCGTGTTGCAAGCTTGTTTTAGAGGGTTGAATCTCAGTCCTCATCTATATTGGCTAGAATACACTAGGTTTCTTTAAAATTCACAGGATTTTAATTAGGCTTCAGGCCCCTACATTATAAAAAATAAAGTGCTAAATATAATGGTATCTTGATTATCAGATTAGAAACATTATAAAGAAAGTGAAAATTAAATTTAATATCAAGACATTAAATGTATGCAATTCTAACTGGCGAGCATAGAAGCAAGAGCCTTCACTGCAAGAAGACTGTTTCATGTGCCTTTAAATTTGAAACTTCCTATAAATTGAATGAGAATGTCAGGAGAATGCATCTGTTTAGCAACTTGCAGTTTGGGGAATATTCTTTAAGAATACTACATTAGCATCAAAATGGCAATGTGCAGATTGGAAGGATATTATAATGCTTTGCAAACTCTCACCCTCCTTCACTTAGCAATATGAAGACAGCACCAGAGTGATCTCGGTTGGAAGTTGTTGGTTGTCTATGTTCTGATATTACTGCTGCTGATTGCAAAGCAAAAAGAAAGAAATAAAGAAAAAGAGGTTCTCTGTATATGCCCTCAGGCCAAAGGCAACACCAAACTTGACAAGTCAAAGAGATACCACTGAATTATGAGTGTTCAAAGCCCACTTAATAAGTAACTGGGATTAGTGCTCTCTTTTAAAAATGCTGCCTTGAGTTCAGACTCTATTTGCTGAAGAGAAATAAAAAATAACAGAAGCTGCTCAGTAAATGAAAAGAAATAGAAAAATTTTTAAAAAGCCTAGAGCTCACGTCGGGGAAGTTGGCTTAAGGCTAAAGTAGAAGTTCTTTTTCATAAGCAGCGAAATGTGTAAAAGCCATTTCTCAATGTCTCTATGTATAAAATGTACCAATGTTATGCCCAGCTATACATTTATAATCAAAGGTAAATGCCATGATAACATGATGGTCTTGAGGCATATTGCACTTTGCATGGGAGAAAAACACCATTAATTTAGAGCACTGTTTAATAAATTAAATTTGCCTGAAAGATAGGGCATCTACAGATGTGTTTGTTCTTTCCCCACGTTGGTGCATTTTCTCCACAGGGAGCAAAGATTTGCTAATTTTGTCGTGAATGTAATGGAATCTTGAGGGCGCTTTCCTAAGAATATGACTTACTTTCCCTCAACCTTTTGACCCTGTTCCCAGTACATTTGGTTTTAATCATAATGTGTTTCCATCCAGAAGACTCTGGGTCGTTCTCAACAGAATAGGTAAAAGCACTGTCTTACCACTTAGAGGGCAGGCTACACTGGAACATTTTAAATAATCATAACTCATATTTTAATGGGGATTTACAGTTAACAACATGCTATCATTAGCATTATCTCATTTGATTATAGGCTGGTTTGCCACTGTGTGTCTTGAGTTTAATAGGAACTCAGGAAGTATTTGTGGATTGATTAACTATATAATCTTCTTGCTAATGCAAGCAGTGACATGTTCAGTAACCCTGGTTACATCATTACCTCAGCTGTCTGGTCCATCATGATAATTTCCACAGGGAAACAGCCTCTGTGAACAAACACTACAGCTTTATGGAAAATGTGGGAAGGTTTAGCGGGCAATTAGATAAGGGTGTGACTTTGTATGCCATGCAAAGACAAAGGCTGCTGCTTTGTTTACCTGGTGTACCAAATTCTATACCACAGCCACTTGGACGCCATGGCTTGTCCCATTAATATCCCAGTCACAGTGATTTGTTCTTACAACATTTTTCATCATGCTAAGCAATACTTAAGTGTGCTTTGGCATCAGATTGCTTTTGGGTTTTGTTCCATAATGTTTTCATTAAATGTGTATGCTAAAAGAGGAATGAGTCAGGGAATAGAAATTACCATTGGAAAATTGTAGCCAGGCAAGCCTCATAAATAATGCTTTGTTTTTGCTGCTGATGTCAATCCAGGCGAGCCTTTCAATGCCTATCTTTGTTATTCTGAATGCTGTAGTTTCTAGCACGAGAGCTAGCACTCACTCTCCCTTTTTGTAAGAAAACACAGATAGAAAGATTGTTGGTGAAACCATTACTGAAGATCAAAAATTTGTTTTGCCACAGGAAAAAAAAAAGATCTCAAGATATAAATATAAATAAATGCAAAATAGAGCAAAGTATTAATGTATTTAGTTTTTTATAACAAAATAATACAAAAACAAATAGAAGAAAAGGGAAAATAGAATGGTAAACCAAGTGGAATATTAGTCTCATAAAATGCAGTAAATACAAGGTATTTGTTTTTAAATAGCTATATACATAACTATTTAAATATGTATCTTTTGAGACATGGTGTCACTCTGTCACCCAGGCTAGAGGGCAGTGGCACAATCTTGGGTCACTCTACCTTCCACCTCCCGGGCTCAAGCCATCTCCTCACCACAAGTCTCCTGAGTAGCTGAGACTACAGGTGTGATCCAACATGCCTGCCTAATTTTTGTGTTTTTTGTAGAGATAGGGTTTCACCATGTTGCCCAATCTTGTCTGGAACTTTTAGGCTCAAGTGATCTGCCCCACCTTGGCCTCCCAAAATGCCGGGATTACAGGCATGAGACATCACGCCTGGTGCTAAAATATATTATTGAGAACAAAAGTCCTTTAATATGTTTTGAACCATTTTAAGATGCATATTTCTTATTTATTTTTTATTTTTAGACACAGGGTCTTATACTGCTGCTCAGACTGGAGTGCAGTGGTATAATCATAGCTCACTATAGTCTTGAAATCCTAGGCTCAATCGATCCTTCTGCCTCAGCCTCCTAAGTAGCTGGGACTACAGGCACATGCAGCTGCTCTCAGCTAGAGATGCATACTTTCATGCAAAACAATCTCACAAGTAATATGGGAGAATACATTAAATGATATATGCTTAGTCTTCAGGTGCTTGCACTATGTCATTTAACCATGAGCTTGGGAAATGCTCATTAGTTTCCCATGGTAGACGCTATTAAGGTGATTTCTCATTGAGTCACCCTTGTGTGATCCCTTAACCTAGAGTGCAAGAGAAATCTCTGGCTGGCTTTGAGCCAATAGAATGTGGCCAAAAAAATGCATATTTGTTACATAAGAAGGTTAATTTTATGTGTCAACTTGACTGGGCTAAAGAATGCTTAGATAGCTGATACAAAGTAATTTCTGGGGGTGTTTGTAAGGATGTTTCTGGCAAAGAATAACATTTGAATCCGTAGACTACCGTACAAAAGACCCACTCTTATCAAGTAGGAAGGCATCATCAAATCTGTTAGGGGGATTAGCAGAATAAAAAAGATGGAGGAAGAATAAATTTTCTCTTCCTTTTTGAGCTGGGACCTCTATCCTCTACTGTGATTGGCTGTGGAAGCTCCTGATTCTTGGGCCTTTGGATTCTGAGATTTATACCAGTAATCCCAGTGAACCGCCCTTCCCACTACAACTGAATTACTTGCTTTCCTGGTTCTCCTACTTGAAGAGGGCATATTGTGGGATTTATTGGACTTCATAAATATGTAAGTCAATTTCCATAATAAATTTCCCATAGTTTCTCTCTCTCTGCGTGTGAATACACACACACACACACACACACACACACCCCCTATTTGTTCTGTTTATAATAGGATATATGTAGATATCTGTATCTATATTTATATATTTATATATACTATTTGTTCTGTTTATAACTGGAAAACAGATTGAAACAGTTGAAACAACTGTATAATTGAAAACAGATTCTTCCCTAGTTATACCTCCAGATGAGAGCACAATCTGGTTGAAATATTGATTGTAGCAGCCTCTGTGACTCTGAGCACAGAACCCAGCTAACCTATGCCTGAACTCAGACCACAGAAACTGTGAGATTTTAAAATGTGGATACTTTTAGTCCGCTAAGTGTGTGGCAATTTTCTACGTGGCAATAGAAAATTAGTTAGAGTAGGTAGTCAGGCAGACATGAGCAAGGCAGGAGAGGCCCCTTCTCACCACCAGGAACTTTAGGAGACCGTCAGGTGATGGTCAGGTGGTTGTTAACTGCGTCTCTTAATAATAAACGGTCATAGTCAACACCAGGAAAAGGCAATAGATGAAAACACCTGAAACTGGTGATCAGCAGCTTCCTGATAAAATCTCAGGAGATGGGCTAGTGGGCTCAAGCGTGTGCACTTAAAGGCAAAATTGTGGCATTTAACTGGTATATGACCTTCTAGGGACATTTGACTGGTAAGGGAAAAAGGCCTTAAGTGAGCATGCATACACCTCCAGTAAACACACTGCACATGTGGCCCTTCCAAGTGCTGGCAGGCTACTGCACGTGTGAACAGCCCACCCTAAGGGAGGAATCAGGGGAAGACTAAATGCAGATCCTGGAAGAATGCCAGCATAGAAAACCCCAAGTCAAGAATCGAACCTCATGCTTGATCTCTCAAGTCACCTGATTGGCCCTCTTCCAAGTGTAGGTTACTCCCTTTTTTTCCCCACTCTAAAGCTTTCTAGTGAACTTTCACTCCTGCTCTAAAACTTGCCTCAGTCTCTCACTCAGTCTTCGGCCCCTCAGTCGAATTCTTTCTTCCAAGGGGTCAAGAATTGAGGTTGCTGCAGACCTGTGTGGATTTGCCACTGCTATTAACATGATCAAATTGAACAGAATGACACCATTGTAGTAACTATGTAGCACTGCTACGGCAGAGCAGCAGAATTTAGAGAATGGCCTTTTCAGAATGGACTGACTTTCTGCAGAGTAAAATAAATGACAGTACCATTTTAAAATTAAAGAAGATAGCCAGGCGCAGTGGCTCACACCTGTAATCCCAGCACTTTGAGAGGCCAATGCACGCAGATCATGAGGCCAGGAGTTTGAGACCAGCCTGGCCAATATGGGGAAACCTCGTCTCTACTAAAAAAATACAAAAGTTAGCTGGACATAGTGAAAGGAAACTGTAATCCCAGCTACTCAGGAGGCTGAGGCAGGAGAATAGTTTGAAGCTGGGAGGCAGATGTTGCAGTGACAGGAGATCACACCACTGCACTCAGCGTGGGAGACAGGGCAAGATTTTGCCTCAAAAAGCAACAACAACAAAAGAAGATAAATTTTAGAAGGGGGAATTACTTATGATTTCCAGCAAAATGAGAGTGAAGTATTTGGAGTTATAAATATTTACATATATATTATAAATATATTAAATGATAATTATATAAGGCTATTTGAGAACTTAAATCAATATGTAAATTACTAAATTTATACTATTGGAAAGTAAAAAGTAATGTGAATCACTTGTTTAAAAATCTTGATTGAGTAAAATTTCAAGTAGTCAAATCTTAAGATTGGTTACAAATGTATAATAACTAAAGAACAATTGAATTATCTTTGGTATGCCTTGTATATGAAAGGGTTGGAAAAACTCACTAAAAGTATTGTAAATATTGATACTAATAATTTTGCAGTAAATTTTCACAAAACAGAATTTGGTTGGACATGGGGGAAGCCCACTAGAAACAATATTTGCTAAAAATTATAGAGCTACTGAAAAGGATGAAGAACTGCTGCTTGTTGGATGAAAGAATGGCCTAGTTGCTGTCTATACTAGGTGATACATAAATCTATTACTTCAGCTCCTGCAGTGACTGGGCATCCCGTGCTACCCCATTGGAAGTGCTGCCTACAGACTCTGCAGCAGAGGTGGAGGCTGGTTCTGGTGCTGTAGGTTGGGGCAACCATGTGAAACTGCCAGGAGCTGAAGTTGAATAGGTTCTCCTAAGACTGGAGACCAGCCGAGGCTGGGAACATGAGAAAAGCAGTCCAAGTGGACAGCCACCCTGGAAATGGGAGAGTTCTAATTGGTGGTTCCTACCTAGCATGGTATGATACAGTTGGGCAGGGGCTGTGCTTCCAGTGCTTGGAGGGTATGGGGCTTCCTGTGCTTCAGGTCCATTGGAACACAACAGAAGTGTCTTACTGCTGATGTCCTTCATGAGAAAAAAATCTTATTTTTACTTTCAAAACACTTTGATGACAAATTCCAGGGAATACATAGAGAAAACGCTTTGTCTCAAAGATCTGAGAAGGCAGACTGACTTATTAAGGACAATCTCTCTGTTTGGAGACCTCTGCCTTACTCTCTCTGTTGAGAACACTCATGGCTTTGAATGACCTTGCTGAATTTCTCTGCCAAAGCCCCCTTATTGACTTCCCAGTCTTCTCAGATTCTGTCTCATAGTTTCTTAGGTTTGTTATCTTAGATAAATTACTTACCTCATTTCTCTTTTCTCAAGTAACTCACAGAAATGAGGTCAGGATAAAATATGGTCATAAATACATAATACTCATACTCAACCCTTTTATCCCCTTCCCACTATAAATATACAATTTTGAATTATGATTGTATTCAGAAGCCCAAATGCTTATCTCTAAATTTTTTTGCTATGGGGACTTCAGCTTTCTTTCAGGATTCTAGAGGAATTAAAGCTTTACTGTACCAAAGTAAATTCAATAAAATATGAACTCTCACATATGTTCAACACTGATATCTTTTAAATTTTTCAAGAATTACCTGTAAGCCTAAGGAAACTGCAATTGATCTTTGTACCTCAAATAGACAATTAAAAGTTTGGAAGGTCAACAGTGTTTTTCATTTTTCCACCTTTCATATTAGGTCACATGAACAAGTATAGGGGCCTAAAAGTAGTAAAAATAACAGAGCAGGTTAAAGTGTCTGGTATTTCTAATGTGCTATCACAAAGTCAACATTTGAAAGGCTATCTACATTCTCTCCTTAAGGTATTCACTGTCTTTCCGCACTACCTGTATTCTCTTAACAAATGTTTACGTAAGTTTATCATTTAGCAATATTTGTTTATTACAGCTTAAGTTTTCATCTTTCCCACTTTCCTAGTAATGACATGGTTAAACAACAAAACTTTTTTCTCTGAAATGTCAAACAGTAAGTAGACTGTCATCAATCAACTAGGTTATTATAATGAATAGAGGAAATCAAGGTCTTAAGTCAATGGAAAGTTTTATATTAACCCTTCAGATAATGAAGATTAGCAAAGCACTTTTCCAAGATGTATATCTGATTAGATAAGATTAGTAAAAATTAGTGTTTTCATGTGACTGAAATTTCCTGACAGAAAGCATTCCAAAAGTCTAATAAAATGTTTCGCATTCAGTTAACATAGTGATTCTGTAACATTATACTTACCCCACCGCATGAAGTTTTGATTGGCTTCTCATGACTTTAATATGGCTGCCATCATAATTTCTGTGATACAGAAGGGGAATAAAGACACAATTTAAAAACATCTCTCTGGTCCAGCCATCCCTCTAGCAGAAGCACAAAGAAAAACAAACTGAGAATAAATTTCGCTCTGCATCAGACATGACCATTATTTAGATAATGAAGCACTCTAGAAGCACTTAAAGACTAGATTGAGAAGGGCTAAAATGCCAGGCTAAACTTCTGATAGGTGATGCCACTTTCCCCAAGTCAAGACTTTCTTCATTGTCAGAACCGTCAATCTCCGCATTCATTTATTTTTAATTGAGCCTATTTGTTTTCCTGGCATTGGTGTGGCCCTTTTCTCTTGTAATATAAATGTGTTAAAAGTTGAAGACAATTCTGAAGCTCCTCAAAGTTTTCTTTCAACACGTATTTTATCCAAAAGACTGAAAAAGTTTTCAGTTCATCTTCTAATATGTATAGTATATTTTTTGGCATTTTCATTAGTTTATTTTTAGTTGTTTTTGCATATTTTTACAATTTATTTTAATTAAAAATAAAAATTGTATAGATTTATTATGTGCAACATGTTTTGAAATATGTATACAATACATTGTGGGATGACTAAATAAACATACATTACATAAATAGTTATTTTTTGTGTTAAGGACACAAAATATGCTCAGCAATTTTCAAGAAAACAATGTGTTCTTATTAAATGTAGTATTCATATTGTTCATAGATTTCTTAAACTTATTCCTCTTAACTAAATTTTGTATCCTTTGACCAACATCTACACCCCACTGCTAGCTCCTAGTCATGTCTACTCTCTACTTCAATGAGTCAACATTTTTAAAATATAAGATCATGTGTCTTTCTGTGCCTGGCTTAAGTCACTGAACATGACGTCCTCCAGGTTAATCTATGTTGTGATAAATGATAGGATTTCATTTGTTGCATAGTATTCTATAGTGTATATTTATCACGTTTTCTTTATCCATTCCTCTATTGAAGTTCATTGCATCATTGTTTACAAACAGCCAATATATGGGATCTTCATTACTTTTCGTCCTTTCATGTATCTACCTTGTTTCCCAATAAAGTAGGATGAGTGGCGAGAGCGGGCATCCTTGTCTGGTGCCACATTTCAAGGGGAATGCTTCCAGTTTTTGCCCATTCAGTATGATATTGGCTGTTGGTTTGTCATAA
>NW_016107331.1:5110310-5124006 GCF_001604975.1 Cebus imitator | reverse complement strand
AAAAAAAAAAAAAGTAGGATAAGAAGAAGAGGGTAAATGAAGTTTCGTTGGGTGGGGAGAGAGAGAGAGACCTTGTAAGATTAGGGAAGTCACAAAGCAATAGAATATTATGTCTCTTTTTTAGTTTTGTAACTTATCTGGAGTGAATATCTAGCCCCAAATTCTAGTTTTGGAGGGGTGTGGTAGTGAATAATGGGATCATCATCAAATTCAAGGAACCAGAAAAAATAAAAGGTGAAATAAGACTAAAAGGAAATGGAAAGTAGAATTGGCAAAGTGGAAGAGACAGAAAAGCAAAAAGAAAGCAAGTTAGAAAAGTAATAGTAACATCCAACATTTATTAAGAGATATCTATGTTCTGATCATTTAATGTTCAAACAATCCTGTAAATTCTGAGCCTTAGTTTTGCAGTTAAAGATACTGAGTTCCAGAGAGTCAAATAACTACTTAATCACTGTGCCGTGAAACCAGGATCTGCCAATATAGCTATGTGATCCCAATGTGCCAGAATGCCATTATTATATTATCTATTCTTATTCTATTAGAGTTTCTGATTTTCTCAAGAATCTTGCTTTGGCTGTCATAATAAATACAATTCATAATAAATAAAATTTCATCGGGGTAAAGAATCGCATTGTTTCCAGGAACAATTGCCAAGGCACATTAATGCATGGCTGACCTTTCATGGAACCCTAGCTATGAATTTACATGAAGTAACAGCCTGGTTTCAAATTCTTAGAGACTTCCAGTTTTATAAACATTAATACCTTTTCACACCTGAATGTACTCCAGTCATTTTAGGGAAAAATTAAATTTTAATCAGTTGATAGACCTTAAAATTATATTATCTAAAATTTAAACTTTATTATAACTAATATTAAGAATTTAAATGCTATAGGCCTTTCTAGATACTCTGAAGATGTACTTGTTAATTCTTTAAGTGAACCACAAGGCAAAATTAAGGCATGCAATTGGAAACAGATATTTCAGGAGTCCATAATATATTCAGCTTTTGAGATTTACACAGCTATCTTTATGTGTAGTAAGCAATAAATAAAAGATTGGGGAAGAGTTTCAATTTATGACATATCAATTAGGTGATAAGCAAATCTCTAAAGATTTCATGGAGTTTTGGTAAGCATCCAAGGTTTCTGGGAGTTATTAGAATTCTATCTCAAATCAAATAAAACTTTAGTAAAAAAAATCAGAATATCCTATGAGACAAAGCTCTTACGTATAAATTGGCATAAATGTTACTCAAACTTGGGATGGCAAATGCTTTTCTTGTATGATAATAATTCATTTACTCATTAACTACTAAGTACTTTTAATGCAACTAATGTGAGGCTCAGGCAATGAAGATAAGGATATAAATAAGATATGGCCACTTCCTCTCCAATAATGCACAGTCTCATAATAGATATGCCATGTTAAAAGTAATTATACTTCTAATATGCGTCAATAGTGGATATGGATAGGATCAGACTTGGAGGATGGTAGCTTCTGACAGAGGTAAGGGCATTGCCAGGAAATTTTCTAGAAGAAATGACAGATTAGCAGAGTTTTCAGTGTGTTAAATCACTAAAATAAATTTTATACAAATTCCTAACTCAAGAACGCTTCCTTGTTTGGTAATGTTCTAAAAAGAAACTCTTGAAAGTCCTACTTCTTAATTCTCCCAAATACTGCATCTTAGCATTCTGAAAAACCCTTATGGAGCTTTTATGTTTGAGAACTAAAGACAGAAACCACAGGATTATCTCAATAGATGCAAAAAATGCCTTTGATAAAATTCAACATTGCTTCATGTTAAAAAATCTCAGTAAACTAGGTATCCAAGGAATATACCTCAAAATATTAATTATATATAATAAACCCACAGCCAGTATCATACTGAATAGGCAAAAGCTAGATGCATTTCCCTTGAAAACCAGCACAAGACAAGGATGCCCTCGCTCACCACTCCTATTCAACATAGTATTAGAAGTTCTGACCATTCTGGCCTGGACAGTCAGAAAGGGAAAGAAATAAAGCATATCAAAATAGAAAGAGGGAAAGTTTAACTCTCTTTCTTTGAAGATGACAAGATTTTATAACTAGAAAACCCTGTTGTTTCAGCCTAAAAGCTGTTTAAACTGATAACTTTAGCAAAGTCCCAGGATGCAAAATCAATGTGCAAAAATCACTAACATTCCTGTATACCAACAACGGGCAAGCAGAGAGGCAAATCATGAATAAACTCCCTTTCATAACTGCCAGGAAAAGAATAAAACACCTAGGAATACAGCTAACAAGTAAGTGAAGGACCTCTTTGAAGAGAACTGTAAACCACTGCTCAAGAAAATCAGAGTGGACACAAACAAATGGAAAAACATTCCATGCTAATAGATAGGAAGAATTAATATCATGAAAATGACCATACTGCCCAAAGTAATTTATAGATTGAATGCTATTCCCATTAAACTACTATAGGAATCTTCAAAGAATTTGAGAAAGCTTTTTAAAAATTCATATGGAATAAAAAAAGAGCCCGAATAGCCAAAACCATCCTAAGCAAAAAGAACAAAGCTGGAGGCATCATGTTACTTGACTTCAAATTATACTACAAGATTACAGTAATCAAAAAAGCATGGTACTGGTACAAAAGCAGACACATAGACCAATGTAATAGAATAGAGAACTCAGAAGTAAGACCACACACCTGCAACCCCCTGATCTTTGACAAATGTGATAAAAACAAGCAATGGGGAAAGGATTCCCTGTTCAATAATTGGTGCTGGCAGAACTGATTAGCCATATACAGAAAATTGAAACTGGACCCATTTATTTCACCTTATAAAAAATTATCAATATGGATTAAAGACTTAAATCTAAAACCAGAAACTCATAAAACCTGGAAGACAACCTAGGCTATACCATTGAGTACAGAAGCATGGACAAAGATCTTATGATGGACACTGAAAGCAATTCCAACAAAAGCTAAAGTTGACAAATGGAATCTAATTAAGCTAAAAGTTTTGCACAGCAAGCAAAACTATCATAAGTGTGAACACACAATCTATAGAATGAGAGAAAAAATTTGCAATCTATATCCATCTGACAAGGTGTAATATCCAAGTTCTGCAAGGAACTTAAACAAATTTACAAGAAAAAACAACATAACCCCACTAAAAAGTTGGCAAAGGACATGAACAGACACTTCTCAAAAGAAGACATTTATGTGCCAACAGACATGAAAAAAAAAAAAGCTCAATATCACTGATCTTTGGAGAAATGCAAATCAAAACCACAATGACATACCATCTCTTGCCAGTCAGAATGACAATTACTTTAAAGGCAAGAAACAACATGCTAGCAAGGTTGCAGGACAAAAGGAATACTTTTCCACTTTTGGTGGGAGTGTAAATTAGTTCAACCATTGTGGGAGACAATATAGTATTTCCTCAAAGATCCAGAGGCAGAAATAGCAATTGACCCAGCAATCCCATCAGTGAGTATATACCTAAAGGAATATAAAGACACATGCACACATGTGTTCATTGAAGCTCTGTTCATTTTTATAAAATATAAAAAATTATTTTATTATAAAGACACATGCACACATGTGTTCACTGCAGCTCTGTTCACAATAGCAAAGACATGTAATCAACCCAAATGCTTATCAATGATAGACTGGATAAAGAAAATGTGGTACATATACACCATGAAATATTATGCAGTCATTAAAAAGAATGAGATTATGTCCTTTGCAGGGACATGGATGGAGCTAGAAGCTGTTATCCTCAGCAAACTAATTCAGGAACAGAAAAAACAAACACTACATGTTCTCATTTATAAGTGGGAGCTGAGTGATGAAAACACATGGTTATGTGAGGGGAAACAACACATATTGGGGCCTCTCAGGGGTGGAGAAGCAGGAGGAAAAGCCTCAGGAAGAACAGCTAAATGATGCTGGTCTTAATACCTAGATGATGGGTTGATCTGTGCAGCAAACCACCATGGCACATGTTTATCTATGTAACAAACTTGTACATCTTGCACATATACACGTACTCCTAAACTTAAAATAAAAATTGAAGAAAAGAAGCTGTAATGTTTGTTTTAATGAAATGATGTAATCTTTGTATAATTTCCATAGATAAGTCATTGTTTTCTTCAAATGTGAAGGATTCTTTTTGTTAATAATCAAAGACATTGAATTATGGAAATATTAATTCACTGTAAATAAAACCTCTGAGACAAAATATACTACACCCACAGGAGAGCACTCTAGGAAGTTCTGACCTTGGGATTTGCCTAGTGAGGATCCTATAATCAGTTTTTCACTTTCACAGGAAAGAAGTCTTGTTCTAGATTTTTTAATAATGGCCACAATGTCTTCTACAATGGTTGAACTAATTTATATTTCCACCAACGGTGTGAACGCATTTCTATTTTTCCACAGCCTTGCCAGGATCTATTGTTTCTTGACTTTTTAATAATTGCAATTCTGACTGTGGGAGATGGTATCTCATTGTGGTTTTAATTTGCATTTCTCTAATGATCAGTAATGTTGAGCTTTTTTTCATATGTTTGTTGGCTGCATAAATGTCATCTTTTGAGAAGTGTCTGTTCATAACTTTTGCCCACTTTTTGATAGGATAGGGTTGTTTGTCTTTTACTTGTAAATTTGTTTATATATTCTGGATATTAGAATTATGTCAGATGAGTAGATTGCACAAATTTTCTCCCATTCTGTAGGTTGCTTGTTCACTCTGATGATAGTTTCTTTTGCTGTGCAGAAGCTCTTTAGTTTAATTAGCTCCTATTTGTCAGTTTTGGATTTTGCTGCAATTGCTTTAGGCATTTTCATCATGAAGTCTTTGTCCATTCCTATGTCCTGAATGGCTGAATGGTATTGCCTAGGTTTTCTTCTAGCATTTTTATACAAATCTGCACGTTCTGCACATGTATCCTGGAACTTAAAGTAAATCAAACAACAACAACAAAAAGTCTTATAGGTTATATTCCCATACTATTCAGGCTTATTTAGCTTTCCAAATACCCCATTCCTTTAAAAACTCATATCTACTTTCTCAGCCTCAAGCCTTCACTAGCCCATTCCTTGTTTTCATCTCTTGAAGCTTGTTTCAGCTCAACAGACTAACAGAATTTCCTCTGTATATACTCTCCTAACTTTATGCAATTTTTGTTTTCAATAAATTCAGCTAGACTGTCCCAGCTTATCTGCTGTAGGCATATTCAAAACAGTATTTAGCATAGCCACAAATGCAACTCAGATTTTATTCTACAGAATTATGCCTGTTAGTTTTATTTCTCTAGAAAGGATGCTATAACAAATATACATTAATGTGAAGAATTTCTTAAAGCTGTAAAGAATGAGTTTAAAAACTTTTTCAGCATATTAAAATGAAGAATAAACTGATTAACATAGTCATGGAATATGAGAATGTGATAAGGCCAATATAATTCCTACCAATCCTTTTATTTTACAAATGGAGAAACTGAGACTCAGAGTCCCATTACCTAAATGTTTATCTTGTGTAATTTATTACTTTAAATTTGGTAACTCTATGTTTATAGCATGAATTTCACACTTTATTCAAATATGTTTAATTTTTATAATAGAGTTGGGATTATTTCTCATGGCAATTTTTTGAAGTTTTTCAGTTATTGGCAAAATAAAAAAAAAAAAAAAAAAAAAAAAAACACCTTCCCTAAAAGGCCTGATTTTAAAGAGCCAATGTAACTTTTTTCTTTATACTAAGCATTGCTGAGTATTTTCATTCTATTTGACAGATGGATAGCTCCTCAACAGCAACTCAATGTAGAAAAGAAATACATAAGTTAAACATTTAACATCTGTAGATATGTTTGACCTGATAATAAAGATATCTCCTTTTTTATTTTTAATGTTTAATCACAATGAGTAAAGATTATTTTATTTTATATATTCCAAAATGATTTGAAATAACTTACTAAAAGACATTCTTTCCTTTCTGGGGAAATAAAAATAAAACTAACTAAAAAGACGTTACTCTCTTATATTTCTAGATAAGAGAGGAAATAAGCATTCCAAGAAAATTAAAGAAGAAAAACAACACAATGAAGTCAGGAATGAAGCACATTGATATAATTCATGTCTTAATACAACATATTGCTGCAGTTAACAGCAAGAACTCTGACTTTTCATTTTTCTACTTTTTGTAACATTTACCCTACTTTCAGGTAAAAATCACATTGAGTTATAGTGCAATCAAACAATGTTGCTTGAATTGAGCCTTCTGCTACTTTTATTTTTAATCAAGACTGAGGAAAAAAATGCTGACTCCCTTTAGCTGCGTGTTCTGCAGGTTTGCTACTTTTTTATGTGAAGAAATAAGAATTTTTCCCACTAAGTAGTAGTAGTAATCCAAAGTAAATGTTTACATTCTTCTCAGAGGCAGTCAACAAAGAGAACTACAAACAACAGTTTATCAGAAATACGAGCTAAATAAAAGAGTATTATAAATTTATTTTAAAAATGAAATTCACACTGCCTGTCTCAGAAAAACATCTCTAACATGAATAATTTCCACTTTTTTAATTACTAAAATTATACATGCATATGTAAAATATCAAATATATGTATAGCATTCTATATGTATTTAGCTAAATATGTGTATATTTACAAACAGATGACAACCAAAAGAAAAATTAAGCAAATGGCTATGTAATTTTTACTCTCCGAAAAATGATGAATATGAAAATTTAGCTATCACATGTTCCATTTTATCTTGGACTTTTCATATGATATGAACATTTAAAGTCTATTCTCTAATTGATCTTTATTTTAGCTGTTAACATTAAACATTTCAAAAAATGGATAATAAGCCAACATTCATTTTGGATATTGTGAAAATGTTTTTCAAATATCAAAGATTGATGCTTTTTATGTCAAATTTTATATTTTTCACATCAAATTAACATCAAAATGTTAGATATCTCTTAGTCCTATGATAGGGTATACAGATGGGATGATATAATTTACTTTTCAACAGAAAAAGAATAAGCTCATGTAAGAAAGTGTGATTAAAATGTAACACTTGCCTGTTAGTGAGGCTGTGCAGAATAGATGAGAACTTGGAAAGTAGGTGCTAGGTGATAACCCACTATGCATATGCTCTCTAATTTGCCATGCTCAATCATTTTCAAATTGTGATCGCCAAAAGTAAAAATGGAACACTTGTCATTACTATCTAGTATCGTGGAAAAAAAGAGAGAGAGAGAGAATACATTTGACCTCAGGATTGTGGAAAAGGATAAAATCTAAGCTCATCTTTCTGTAAGTTAGGGGGTTTTTTTCGTATGTTTGTTTTTTGACATTCTTGCTCTGTATCCTAGGATGGAGTGCAGTGATGAAATTTTAACTCACTGTAACTTCTGCCTCCAAGAGTCAAGCGATTCTCATCTCTAGCCCCTAAGTAGCTGGGATTACAGACGTGCACCGCCATACCTGGCTAATTTTTATGTTTTTAGTAGAGACAGGGTTTTGCCATGTTGGCCAGGCTGGTCTTGAGCTCCTGGCCTCAAGCAATCTGCTTGCTTCGACCTCCCAAAGTGGTAAATTAGATTTTTAAGACACAAATATATCATTGACTAGTAAAAATTTTAATCTTATCTATCACCAGGAATGGGATTAAACAATTTCTTTAATTAATTAAAATATAGAGGTAAACATAATTTTATCTAGAGAAAGTAATATACATAGTGCTGAATCAATCTCTAATATTATCAAATAATTTTTCTAATGCTGTGAAATTAAAAAATAATAACGTACATTTAATCAGTAATAAAGAAGACATGCTTCAGGAGAGAAATTGATTCTTTTATTTAATATAAAATCAGCATTTATGGTATAAAAAAAATACCAATTATTTTGGAAGAATTGCAGTGATAAAATATAATGTTATTAATTCAACAGGTATTTACTGACTACTGCATTAGTTTTCTATTGCTATTTAACAAATTACCACAATCATAGTGGCCTAAAATAATATCTATTTATTAGCTCACAGTTCCCTAGATCACAAGTCCAGGAACAGTATGCCTCGATTCTCCGCCTAGGGTTTCAAAGACTAAAATCAAAGACTTGGCTGACTTCTCTGGCTATAGGGAAGTATCTGGAAGATTCTCATAAAATTGGTAGAATTCAGTTCCTTGCTGTTGTAGGATTAAAGTCTTGATTTCCTAGCTGGCTATCACCCAAGGGTCTCTTTCAGCTCCTAGAAGCTGCTCCCATTCCTTGTCGTCCCTTGGACCCAGCCATCTCCAAGCCAACAGTAGACAGAGCCCCTAATGTCAAATCCCTCATGCTTTAAATTTCCCTGACTTCCCGTGTCTCTGACTTCTCATGAGGTTAGGTCAGTCCAACCCCCATCATCTTCTTAACTAACTGCAAGTGATTTGTGACCTTAATTCACATTTACAAAGTCCTTTCACATCAGTACCTAGATTATTCTTTGATTGCATGCATACCTGGGACAAGATGTGTGTACATCAGGGGTTGGAAATTATAAGGGATATTATAGAATCCTACTAGCACAAGCACCTAGTATGTATTAATCTTTGTTCTATGAACTGAGGGCCTGACATTGAAGACAAAGACATAGCCCTCCCTCTAGGAAACTTAGAAACATTTCCTGAAAGGAGAAAGTTTAAAAATTCAAGAGTTAATTATATTACATATTACATTATAAATTATCAATAGATATGCTATTTCATAAATAATATTTTATATTGGGAACTGGGAAGTGTAACACAGAGAAGTATAGCAGGAAACTGAGGAATTCTGAGGCAGATCTAAAATTTTAAATGGAATTGTTAAGGAAACCCTATCTGAGAAGGTGATATTTGAGTTAAACAACAAGACAAGTGACTGAGCAAGCTATGCAGATAAAAGAAGAATGTTCCAGAAAGAGGGAATGTAAATACAAAGTCTCTGAAGGAGTATGTTTAGAATGCTTGTGATGTTCCAAGAAGAGCAGGTAGCACATTACGGCTGGCACAGAGTAATTAAGGGCAAGAAGATGAGGAAGTGAATTCAGAGAAGATACAGGGGATTAGTCCATTTCAAACTGCTATAAAGATAGTACCTGAGAGTGGATAATTTATAAAGAAAGGAGATTTAATTGACCCACAGTTCCATGTGGCTGGGGAAGCCGCAGGAAGCTATAATCATGGGAAAAGGCAAAGGGGAAGCCAGACATGTCTTACATGGCAGTAGGTGAGAGAGAAGAACACAGAGGGGAACTGCCAACACGTTTTAAAATCATCATCTCTTGTGAGAACTCAATCACTATCATGAGAACACCATGGGGGAAACTGCCCCCATAATCCAAATCCCCTCCCACAGGTCCCTTCCTTGACACATGGGTATTGCAATCCAAGATTTGGGTGGGGACAAAGAGCCAAACCATGTCACAGGGATATGGAGGAGGCGGGGCAGCAGATTGAGTAAGGCTTCATAACCCCTTGAAAGGACCCTAACTTTTCTTCTAAGTAAAAGGAAAAGCTGTTGTAGGGTGTGAATGAAGGCATCACAAGATCTGATTAAGGATCATTCTGCTTGGTCAAAGATAGACTTCAGGTTAAATAAGGGAGGCTGGTTTGCAGGATACTATAATAATTAAGGTGAAGGACGGTGGTGACTCAGAACACAATGGTAGCAATGAATGTGATGAGAAGTAGTTACATTAGGTATATATTTATAATAAAAAGCTAATAAGTCTTTGACCTGAACTAATGTGGAGTGTAAGAGGAAAATGGAAATAAAGAATGATTTCAAAGATTTTGAACTCAGCAGTGGGAAGGATGAAGAAGCAATTAGTGGAAAGAAGCATAGTATATATGGAGCAGATGTGAGATGAAGAGAAAGCAGGACTTGAATTTTGGATATATTTATGAAGAGGACAGGTAGACAGTTGCATTTATGAGCCTGAAGGTATTTATGAGTTGTGGGTGTAATTATCTTATCTGGTCAGTATCCCTGGTCAGTAAATTAATGGTATTTGAAGCCAGGAGACTAGATGAGATAACCAATGAAATGAGTTTAGATAGTAAAAGATAAAAGATTGAGAACTGTGCATTTGGATACCAATAATCAGCGTTTGGGAATATAAGCAAAGGATAGCAAAGGATTCTGAGAAGTAGCGTTCAGGAAGGCAGGAATAAAATCATGAGAATACGATGTCAGATGCAAGCAAAATTTATTTCAAAGAGAAAGTGTTCTGCTCTGTCAAATGCTATTGACAGGCTGTCTTAGCCATTTGTGCTACTATAACAAAAATACCAGACTGGATAATTTATAAATAACAGAAATTTATTTTCTCATAGTTCTGGAGGCGAAGTCCAAGATTAACGACCAGCATTCAGTGTCTGATGGGAATCTTCTTGCTGTGTTCTCACATGCAGAAGAGTGAAGGGTAAAAAGAGCCTACACGGCTGGACATGGTGGCTCATGCCTGTAATCCCAGCACTTTGAGAGGCGAAGGTGGTCAGACCACCTGAGGTCAGGAGTTCGAGACCAGCCTGGCCAATATGGTGAAACCCTGTCTCTACTAAAAATACTGAAAAATTAGCTGGGCATGGTGGCAGGCACCTGTAATCTCAACTACTTGGTAGGCTGAGGCAAGAGAATCGCTTGAACCTAGGAGATGGCTGTTGCAGGGAGCCAAGATCACACTACTGCACTCCAGCCTGGGCAACAAGAGTGAGACTCTGTCTTAAAATAATAACAATAATAAAATAAAAATAAAAAAGGGCCTAAGCTATTTCCCTCCAGCCTTTTTACAGGGCACTAATCCATAAGGAGCCCTCATGACTTAATCACTTCTTAAAAGGCTCCACCTTTAATTAATTTTCAACATGGGTTTGGTAGAGGACACATTTAAATCATAGTGCAGGTCATGTAAGATGAAAACTGAAATTGACCACTGGATTTAACAATGTAGAGAACAATATTTACCTTAGCAACAATTCCAGTTAGACTGGGGTAAATTTAAGTGAGCAAAGAAGAAAAGAAATTGAAGGCAGAGGAATTTGGAGACAACTTTTTAGAGAAAATTTTCTGTACAGGAATTAGAGTAGTAGAGGGCCTATAAAGCAGTGAGGTGAAAATAAGTTGTTTTTATTTTATTTTTTTCTAAATTTCCTCAGCAACTGCCACCTCCAAAATCAGTTGTTTTTAAATGAGAAAAATAACAGCATGTTTGTCTGCTAATGGGAATGATTTTCTACTGTGTGAAGAGGGCAGAAAAGCCAAAATAATATCCTTGATTAGGCTGGAGGAACAGGATCTTATGTACAAGTGAAGGAGTTGACCTTAGTGGGGCACGGAGAGTCCATTCATTGTAACAGGAGAGAAGGCAGAAATATCTCGGTACAGATGCTATAATTGGGTAGACGTACTAGGTGCTTGTGGGTGTTTGATTCTGATTGCTTCTACTTTCTCACTTCAATCTGATTATCAATTAATGTACTGAAGATAAGATAAGCCTACTGGACTAGAAAGAACACCCTTGAAATAAGTGGAAGAAGTGGATTCTCACTTGGCTGCCCTTAAACAACCCTATAGTTACTTTGAACAGTCAGGTATAGCATCTGTGCCTCCATTCTGCTACCCACAAAACGTGAGGATTTAGCTAATTGCCTTCACATCTTTTCCAGTGTTGAAATGTTAATATTTTAAATAATAACACCATTTTTACTGGTATATTTGGTTTTTATTTGTAAGTGTAAGAAGTTAACCTAGTACTGTACATTTTTTTTTTTTTTTTTTGAGACGGAGTTTCACTCATGTTACCCAGGTTGGAGTGCAATGGCACGATCTCGGCTCACCGCAATCTCCGCCTCCTGGGTTCAGGCAATTCTCCTGCCTCAGCCTCCTGAGTAGCTAGGATTACAGGTACGCACCACCACGCCCAGCTAATTTTTTGTATCTTTAGTAGAGATGGGGTTTCACCATGTTGACCAGGATGGTCTCGATCTCTTGACCTCGTGATCCACCCGCCTCGGCCTCCCAAAGTGCTGGGATTACAGGCTTGAGCCACCCCGCCCGGCCTACTGTACATTTATATTAAGCAACAAACAAGGGAATGTGCAAGACTCTATCATTCCAGTTGAAAAATATCTCTCTAATTAGGAAACTGAGTATTTCTATTGAAAATTGTCAGGGAAAGTTGGTTTTTAATTTTATTTTTTACTTTTATTATTATTATTATTATTATTATTATTATTATTGTGAGATGGAGACTTGCTCTGTCACCCAGGCTGGAGTGCAGTAGTGCGATTTTGGTTCACTGCAACCTCTGCCTCCCGGGTTCAAGCGGTTCTCCTGCCACAGCCTCCCAAATAGCTTAAATTACAGACACGTGTCACCATGCCCAGCTAATTTTTGTATTTTTAGTAGAGACGGGTTTTCACCAGGTTGGCCAGGCTGGTCTCTAACTCCTGACCTCTGGTGATCCACCCACCTGGGCCTCCCAAAGTACTGGGATTACAGGTGTGAACCACTGTACCTGGCCAAGATTTATTTCTAATACAAGGGTTGTATAGGTAAATTCCCCCCACAGCAAATGTCATGAGGTCTTAGATTACCTACATATGACTTATCTAAAACTTTAAAAAACTAGACATAGAAAAGACCTTAGACATGGTAATCCAAGGCCCTCACTTCTCAATAGAAGAAACTGAGGCCTAGAAAAAATGAAGTAATTTATTTCAAGTGTTTAACTATTTAGCCACTCAGAGAGATTAGAAGCCAAGTTTCCTGGCTGCCAAACAATTGTTTGTACATTATGCCAGGTAATAGACATTATTTGTCAAAATAACTATGTATCTTTTTTTCCTGTGTTTGGACTACACTTGCTTACTGTTTAGAGCCAGAGTGAAATTTTCTGGTAAATACTTTTCAATTTTTGCTAATAAATAGTGCATCAGTTATTTCACCCATTCAAAAATCAACAAGTATTTATTGAACATTCACTGTTTTTTATGAATAGCCAGCCCTATTTTAAAATTGAAGATGCAGAAAAAAAAAAGAAGGGAACTCAATAAATGTTCTCCTATAGTGTAATTCTAAAATATAAATTTGTTCTCATCCCAGGGATAGCATTAGAATGCTCTAAAAAAACATTCATTTTTTTGTCATACATTCCAATATGTGGAGCGCTAGGATCAGTTCTGGCAATAATGAGAAGCATAAGATGTGGTCTCTCCTTACGAAGAGCTGATAGCATATTGAAGCAGAGAGAAATAGAGAATGATAGCTACACTTGACATTGATAAATGCTGGGACAGGAGTGCGCACAAAGGGGAGACCTGAATTAAGACTGAAAAGTCAAACTCAGGTTTCTGGTGTAGACGATGCCTGTGTCCAACAGGATTTAAAATGCATGAAGAAATAAACATGTTAAAGATAGGGAATTAAACAGCTTTTCAAGTTAAGTGTAAAAGCCAAGAAGTAGAAGAGTAAAGGTCATAATGTAGGAAATGCAAGACATTCTGCAAAAGAAGCTGACCATACAAAGGCAGAAATGAGATTGGTATAAGATAAGGTTAGAGAAAGACCTGGAAAGACAGCAGAAAGTCATTCTGTCCATTGGAACATTCACTGCGTGCCAGGAATTGTGCTTAGCACTTATTCTTCATAATAATC
>NW_016107331.1:5054412-5110016 GCF_001604975.1 Cebus imitator | reverse complement strand
GGGTGGATCACGAGGTCAAGAGATCGAGACCATCCTGGTCAACATGGTGAAACCCTGTCTCTACTAAAAATACAAAAAATTAGCTGGGCATGGTGGCGTGTGCCTGTAATCCCAGCTGCTCAGGTGGCTGAGGCAGGACAATTGCCTGAACCCAGGAGGCGGAGGTTGCGGTGAGCCGAGATCGCGCCATTGCACTCCAGTCTGGGTAAGGAGCGAAACTCCGTCTCAAAAAAAAAAAAAAAAAAAATTTCTGGTTTCGTTTTTGCTTATTTGTTTTACTTGCTTATACTTTTTAACTGATGTCAAGGGGGAGTCCTTAAATGGTTTTTAGGAGGGATTTGAAATAATAAAAGTAAATTTTATTTATTTGGATTTTAAAGTACTCTGGCTATAAAATGTATTTAGAAAAAAAAATAGTGGATATATGGGAGAAGGCAATATTAGAAGCAGAAAGGCACGTTTTAAGGCCCTTTTAGAAGGCTCTAAAGATAATGAGTGTGTAAATTAAAGTAATATAACAGGGTATGAACAGAATTAGATACATGCAAGAAACGCTAAAAATGCTGAATTAACAATACTTTGCAACTGGATGTGGAGAGTGATTGACTAGGATGAGTGTCCCAGCACGAACACTGGGAATACAACATTGCGAGTGTAGTGGGCTGACCTGTGCGTCCTCAAAAGTTAAAGTCCTAATCTCTGAAATCTGTGAATGTATCCTCATTTAGAAATAAGGTCTTTAGATGTAAGCAAGGGAGGAAGATGTCATACTGCAATAGTGTGGACCCGACATCTGGTAGCTGGTACCTTTGAAAAATAAGAGGGGACATACAAAGACACACAGAGGACAGTGTGAAGATGGGGACAGAGTTGGAATGATGCAACTACAAGCCGAAAAATAGAAAGGATTGCTGGCAACCGCTAGAAACTAGGAGAGAAGCGTGAAGCAGATTCACCCTCAGAGCCTCCAGAAGGAACCAACACCCTAACAACACCTTGATTTCAACCTCTGGAACTATTACAGAATAATTGTCTTTTGGTTTAAGACACCAGTTTGTGGTAATTTATTATAAAAGACACAGCAAACCAATACTGTTAACAATGTGATAGGTGGGGGAAAAAGGTACTATGAATTCAGATGGTTTTCATAACTACAATTAAGTTTGGCTACTTTGAGGTCATTGTAGAAAAATTTAGAAGGAATTGGAAACATAAAATTTGAAGATTAAGAAAGAGATCTGAGCTGAATATTTTTTTTTAATTTTCTTCTTAAAACTTTATTGACTAAATAATTGACCCTTTTATTTCATTCAGTTCTCAGATTAAATATTTCATCAGAGGTCTTTAACTGATCATCCAAACTAAACTTGCTCTTCGAGTACACCTATATATTACATAATTTTGCTCACTTTATAGTTTAATCACCCTATATTTTTCTCTTTTTTTACATTATTTTTTTCCTACCTCAGTAGAAGAGTCTAGGTCATGGAAACGTTAGAATGAAATTGTGTATGGCCAGGGAAGCCATTAGTTCACTATGTTCTTTAGGAGTTCCTAGAGGACACAGCCTTCACTGAGGAAATGAGAAACATACTAATGATGGTGGTACCAGCATCCAGGTGCTTGGTAGAAGCTGTCCTTTGGAGGATGGCAGTGGTGTAGGACTGCTGCTATCAAATATCAGCATCTAATGGTAAAGCAGAGTGGGAGGGACTAGGTGGAAATGCATAGCTATAAACCAGAAGATAGGTGTACTTCCAATGTAATTCCATCAATGGGCAATAAGATTAATGTGACAATTAGGGCATGTTAGCCTGGAAGCATGTATAGCTATGGGTCAAGTTGTGTCTAGGAGTGAGATAGATGGAGATTCACATAGCGTGTTACTGCATTTACAGAGTCAGAAGAAATCATGACTGAGGAGAAGGCTGATGTCAGATGCTACAGTAAAACCATTGCATCCCCTCACCTAGTCGCCACATCTAAACCTGTTCTTAGTCTCATGGGATACCCTTACCAGCATGTGCACACACACACACACACACACACACACACACACACACACACACACATTGACGATGTGGATGGACAAGAATAAAATTGTAATAAGAATTCAGGAAATAGATAAACGTAATGTAGAATATTTAAAAATTAAGATAAAAGAAAAAGATTAATGGAAGAGGAGGGACACCAACTATGTACTAATGTTTGAATAGGAACTTGGCAGAAGGGAAGAACTGAAGACTGTGTGTCAGAGTTTGAAGGAACATTTTAGCATAGTGCTTCTATAAAAAAAGAAAATCAAGGAGCCACATTCTTTGAACAGGTTTTATGGTGTAGACTATTTTTAAAGAAACTGACTAGGCTCAGATATTTGAAATTAGTCAGTATTGTTAAGAAATTTTTTAAATGAAAAAGTGTAACGTAGTATAATAGATCGAAGGTGTCCACAAATACTTTTTCTTATCCTTTTGAGAGGTAGAGACTACTTCACTTATATTTTAGTTGGATCTGCTATTGCTCTTCCTGGCCAATACAGTACAATAGAAATCGTATATGGGACTTCTCAGGCTAAGTCATAAGAAGCACTGTGGCATCAGCTCAGGCCTTTTGAAATGCTTACTCTCAGGATCCACTTAGGATTTTCCCTCCTGGAATTCAGCTTCCATACTGTAAAATACCCAAGCCAGTTGGAAAGGCTCCAGCCTGTAGCTATAGCTGTGTTCCCAGCCAATAGCCAGCATCAATGATCAGCCATGTTTGCCAGCTGTCCTAGAGTTCAGTCCAGTCCATACTTTGGTTAAATAGAGCCCAACCCAAGGATGCTATGAAAGGGGAAAGCTCTTACTCTATTAGTGGGAATGTAAAATAGTACAACCACTATGGAAAACAGTATGAAGTTTCCTCAAAAAAACTAAAAATAGAACTCCCATATGATCTAACAATCCCACTGCTAGGTATATATCCAAAAGAAAGAGAATTAGTATATCACAGAGATAGGTTCTCATATTTGCAGCATTATTCACAATAGCCAAGATCTGGGATCAATCTAAGGGCCCATCAAGGATAACTGAAAAAAGAAAATGTGGTACACATACACAATGGAATACTATTTAGCCAGGGAAAAAAAAGATGAGATCCTGTCATTGGCAACCATGGGAATGGACTGGAAAACATTATGTTAAGTAAATAAGCAAGGCTCAGAAAGATAAATATTGTGGTTTCTCACTCATATGTAAGAGCAAAATAAAATTGATCTCATGGGGTGAGAGAATAGAATGATGGTTACCAGAGGTTGACAAAGGGAGTGAAGAGATGTGTTAGTCTGTTCTCATATTGCAATAAAGAACTACCTAAGACTGGATAATTTATAAAGAAAAGAGGTTAATCGACTCAAGATTCTGCAGATTGGTTAGGAAGCATGCCTGTGGAGGCCTCAGGAAACTTACAATGATGGCAGAAGGTGAAGTAAAAGAAAGCACATGGTCAGCAGGAGAGACAGCCAGTGAAGGGGGAAAGTGTTACACAGTTTCATACAACCAGATCTCAAGAGAACTCACTCACTACCATGAGACCAGCAAGGGGGAAATCTGCCTTCACAATATAATCACCTCCCGAGGTCCCTCCCCCAACACTGGGGATTACAATTCAACATGAGATTTGTGTGGGGACACAGAGACAAACCATATCAGGAGGGGATATAAAGAGAGATTGGTTAATGAGTATAAAAATACAATTACATAGAAAAAATAAGACGTAGGGTTTGGCAGTACAACAGGATGGCTATAGTTAACAATAATTTATTGTATATTTCAAAATAACTAGAGGAGAGAGGGAATTAGACTTCTCCTAACACAAATAAATGATAAGTGTTTGAGGTGATTAATATCCAAATTACCGTTATTTGATCATTACACATTGTATGCTTGCATCAAAATGTCACATGTGCCCTATAAACTTGTACAACTGTTATGTAGTCATAAAAATAAAAAAAAAATTAAAAACATTTAAAAAGTAAGTCCAGCTAATCTGAATGCAGCCTTATGAAAAACACACACACACACAAGAAAATCCACAAAGTGAGCTAATTTGATGCAGCGACTCATGAGAGTATATTTGCAAGCCATTGTGTTAGTTTTCTGGAATTGCTACAGAAAATTACCACAAACTGAGTGGCTTTTTTTTTTTTTCTGTGCGTCTTTAACATATGATAGATACAGGTATAGCAAAAATATGTTCAGCATTTGTTGCTTGACCAGAAAAGTTGCTAGCTTCTGATGAAGTCTAATTTTTACATGCTACTACTAGAAAGACAAGTGCAGTTCTTATAGACCAACAACTGGCAAATCATTCAAATGAAGTCTGGGTTTCAGAGTAATAATCAGAGTGGACATATATCTTGACTGTGGGGTCACTACAGGGATAATTTGGTCCCTTCACATAATGGTTTCACCACTGTCTTTTGATAGATTCAACCACCAAGCATTCATTTGCAAAGTGACTCTCTCTCTCAGCAACTTACTTGGGATCAGCCCCAATGCCCTGATAATGTTCTTTGCTCTTTCTGTTCCTTTTTCTAACATCCTACAAATCTTTAGGAAATCCTTGCCAATGGGGCATTTTCCTTCTTTTCTCTTTTGTAAATCCCTTCCCTCCAATCAACAATTCATGCCCACTGTTTTGTCAAAATATATTTTATTGGCGATTGTTTCCATAGATAAACACAAAATTAAGCTATCTCTCCCTCCCTCCTTCCCTTCCTTCTTTCTTTCCTCCCTCCCTCCATCCTTTCTTTGCTCTCTCTCGCTCTCTCTCTCTCTC
This sequence comes from Cebus imitator, assembly GCF_001604975.1. Classification (NCBI taxonomy): domain Eukaryota; kingdom Metazoa; phylum Chordata; class Mammalia; order Primates; family Cebidae; genus Cebus; species Cebus imitator. The sequence goes on along the minus strand of NW_016107331.1, from coordinate 5,105,195 downwards.
CTCTCTCTCTCTTTCCTGCTTGCTTGCTTAGCTTTGCTTTTCTCTTTCAACAGCTCTGTCACCCAGGCTGGACTGTAGTGGTACAATCAATCATAGCTCATTGTAGCCTCAAACACCTGGGCTCAAGCAATGCTCCCATTTCAGCTTCTTGAGTAGCTAGGACTACAGATACATGTTACTACCACAACCAGCTACTTTTTTTTTTTTTTTTTTTTAAAATGGAGTCTCACTACGTTGTCCAGGCTGGTCAGGAATTCCTGCCCTTAAACCATTCTCTCACCTTGACCTCCCAAAGTACTAGGATTATAGGCATGAACCACCATGCCTGGTCCTAGCTTCTATTTTCATTTCCTTTTTCCTTTTTTTTTTTTTTTTTGAGACAGAGTCTTGCTCTGTCACCCAGGCTGTAGTGTAATGGCAGGACCTTGGCTCGCTGCAACCTCAGCCTCCTGGGTTCAAGTGATTCTCCTGCCTCAGTATCAGAGTAGCTGAGATTACAGGCACATGACACCACACCCAGCTAATTTTTGTATATTTATAGAGATGGGGTTTCACTGTGTTGGGCAGGCTGGTTTCAAACTCCTGACCTCAGGTGATCCATCACCTTGACATCCCAAAGTGCTGATATTAAATGTGTGAATCATCGTGCCCAGCTACTTCTATTTTCTTAAAGGCAGATAGTACCTAATATTACAATTCTTCTAATGCATCTGAAACAGAAAAAAAAAAAGTGCATTTCTATATTAAAACTTTCTACATGTTAGAATTTCATTACAAAAATATTTGGATAAATAACTATAAATTACAGTTCTACATACTTTATTATAAAGAAGATAAAGCCACTTAACATTATAGGACCATGAAATCCACAGAGCTTCCTACTGCATAATTAACAGGTACTTATATCTATACCATAATTTTCTTAGTTCAGAAAATCCTCAAATATAGTGAGGACAACTAGCAGGTAAATCATAAACACTACAGTTTTTCAGTTTTTAGGTGCTTAAATAAAAATAGAAAAGCCAAGAGTTGTGTGTGTGTGTGTGTGTGTGTCTGTGTGTCTGTGTGTGTTTGTGTCTGTGTGTGTTTGAGATGGAGTCTCACTCTGTTGCCCAAGCTAGCATACAGTGGCGTGATCTCAGCTCACTGCAACCTCTACCTCCCAGGTTCAAGCCATTCTCCGGCCTCAGCCTCCCAAGCAGCTGGGACTACAGGTGCATGCCATCACACCCGGCTAATTGTTTGTATTTTTAGTAGAGTTGGGTTTTCACCGTGTTAGCAAGGATGGGAAAACCCAAGAGTTTTTAATTGGAAAAACTTTATCTTCTCATTAAAATGAACGAAGACTCGTAACCCCAGAGAAAGCAAAAATAAAGGCTAAAATATTTCTCTCCATTTATTTGCAAAGCCTTACTTCCCTGAGGGGTTTTTGTTTTTTTCTCTGATACTTCTGAGTTTTCATTTACAGATAAAGCTCTTTTTGTTTTTCAAAAATGATTCCATAACTAAAAAATAAATATTTATTTCATAGCTGTTCGGTTGCTATTTTGAATAGTTTTACATATTGGTAAAATAATAAACAAAAGAGAGTTCAATTACAAGCGTTTGACTATAATTGGGATACAAAGAGCAACTTTGTAACAATTTGTACCAGGAAACAGCACTGCAATAGCCAACTCAAAATTCAAGTTTATTACATATGAGTGAGTTTCAATCTGTGCAACACTTCGCTGAAAGATCAAGTGAATCAAGTTAGTCTTATATAAGAAGGTATCTGTTCAGTGTTTATAAAGTCCATTCAAGCCCAAATCCAACAATGGCAAAATCAAACATAAGTTAAAATGAAATCAATTTCAATACAATCTTCTCTAAGAGCAAAATCTTTTCAATCCTCAAGACAATTTGACATCAAGTGGTGGGAACTTTAGGCGAATACTGAAAATTAGTACCAGGAAGAATGATTGTCAGGGGAAAGTAAAGGTAAGGAAAGACAGCCATAAAACTCCTTGTTAGAATTCACTGCCACAACATCTTTAGACCTTACATTTCCACTCTTGTTAAATATGCTACATCACAAAGGTTTGTAAGAACAGCTCAGCGTTAGATAACATAGTGAAAGACTGAGCAAGTGTCAGTTAAATCACAAGACACTTTGGCATTTTCCTCAGTTGAAAATTCAAGGCAAAGTTCAAGGTTTCTTGGCTTCTGCATTAATATAAACTAGAAATGGATTGATTTCGCACTTTGAAAATGATTTTTAGGAAAAGATAATAGAATATTGTAAAAACAATATAAACCTCAGTGTCAGCTTTTTCCTCTAACGTTATATAAGGGAGATACCTTGCATTTGAAGTTGAGTATTTCCAACTGGCTATCAAATCCTGCATGTATAAGGCCTCTACTAGAAAACTCTGAAACGCTTATTGTCTTTCTTTGCCATAGATTCTACCATATATGTGATCTCTGTGATTCCAATTCTGTTTTCTTAGTGCTATCAAAGCAACAGCTCCTATTTACAAACTCATAGCAATTAACGTCTACATTTACCTTAGCTTTTTGACATGGGTTGTGGGTATTAAAAAATTAATGAAATATGTATAGATTGATTAATATTGATTATTCATGCATTAAATGTCAAAAGGAATAAACTGATTAATTATAAAATAATAGTAAAATGATTAAATGTTACAGTGTCTAGGGAACATAACAGTATAATACAATAAACACTATTTTAAATAAATTTCATGAATGTCAAACACCAGGTTCTATTTTATGATGCCATAAGAAGAAATTGCTGACAAGTATCTGGGGTCACACAAATCAGACAACAGTAATGTGTGACTATCATTAACTAAATAGAATAGAATGTATTAATTGTAACCTACATGAATTCTTAAGCTCTTCATATGCAACTAATTAAAGATTTTTACTTCAATTTTTATTAGCAAAGTTATTTAAAGAATCTTTGAAATTTTATTTCAAGTTCAGTTGATGAATGGCTGTGTAACTGAGGTGTTTATGATTTTGTTTTAGGTTAAGCCATTTTCATCCAGAACACTTTCACCTGTTTAGTATGTCAATAAGATACATGCCTTTGTCTACAGTAGAAAGTCAGGATGGATATTTATATCTTCATATAAATCTTTAAAAGATGCTCTGCTAAATAAGTAGCTACTTTGTTATTTAAATCACTATGTGATGAATATATCTCTTTAATGTTTTTGAAAATATAACCATTCCTTTTCTGAAAATAGTTCTTATGATGACTTTCATTTTCACAAAATTATTTATTTCATTAGCAAAAGTAAAGGCAAATCAAATGAATCAAAACTACATTGAGATACCATCTCACACCAGTTAGAATGGCGATCATTAAAAAATCTGGAGACAACAGATGCTGGAGAGGATGTGGAGAAATGGGAACACTTTTACACTGTTGGTGGGAGTGTAAATTAGTTCAACCATTGTGGAAGACAGTGTGGCGATTCCTCAAGGACATAGAAATAGAAATTCCATTTGATCCAGCAATCCCATTACTGGGTATATATCCAAAGGATTACAAATCGTTCTACTATGAGGACACGTGCACACGAATGTTCATTGCAGCACTGTTTACAATAGCAAAGACCTAGAACCAACCCAAATGCCCATTGAAGATAGACTGGATAGGGAAAATGTGGCACATATACACCATGGAATATTATGCAGCCATCAAAAATGATGAGTTTGGGTCCTTTGTAGGGACATGGATGAACCTGGAAACCATCATTCTCAGCAAACTGACAGAAGAGCAGAAGATCAAACACCGCATGTTCTCACTCATAGGCAGGTGTTGAACAATGAGAACACATGGACACAGGGAGGGGAGCACTACACACTGGGGTCAGTTGGGGGGAAATAGGGGAGGGACGGTGGGGGGTGGGAAGCTGGGGAGAGATAGCAAGGGGAGAAATGCCAGATGTAGGTGATGGGGAGGAAGGCAGCAAATCACACTGCCACGTGTGTTCCTATGCAACAATTTTGCATGTTCTTCACATGTACCCCAAAACCTAAAATGCAATAAAATAAATAAATGGGAAAAAAAAAAAGAAATATCAAGTTCCTTATGCTGGCACACTGACAATATTGAATAATGTTCAAAGGCCTTTTTTAGTGACAAGAAAAATGTCTGTCCTCTTCAAGGTTAGAAATATTTTTAAAAAGTACAATAACGTTTTTATTTGTTCTATTAAAAATGGAACATGCTTTTGAGAGGCATAAATATTTATAATAAATTGATAGAACAAAGAATATGTTTAGGAGTACTTTAGGAGTTACACTGGCATGGTTGTGTTAGGGAAGTCTGGTGCATGTTTTTTTTTTTTTTCTACAGGCACACAATAACATAACTCATTCAAACACTAAAACATAAGCAAATCATAGTACATTCATATCATGGAGAAACTTTGAGTAGTCTTCTGGGAAGAGCTATAAGAAACAGACCTGCTTGAAAAGTTAATGAGTCCAGGAGAATTCAAAAATATTGATATTATATTAGAATTAATCATGTGCTGGATTGATATTCAGAAATGTTTCGATCATTATTTTCAAAACAAATCATTATTTACAGGTGATCCCAAATCCACATCTTAGTAATATTTGCAATTAACCGAAAAATAATATCTGAAATTTGCTCTAACAAATTCAAGACTCATAGAATTAATCTAGTCTGGCAAAGTCTATCTGAAATATAATTTTAGTTAGTTCCATGTCAAATATGATTCAATCAATTTATAGCCTCTCCTGAGATTTTAGAACATATTTCCAAATATATTACTTTACTGATAATTACTTTTATTCTCTTTTAGCATTTAGGATTTCTAAAGATTAAAAAAGTTAAATAATTTCCCAAAAGTCTCAAATCTTGTATGTGGCATAGTGTGTCATCTTTCACACCAATGCCAAAGCTCTTTTTTTTTTTAATTGCATTTTAGGTATTGGGGTACATGTGAAGAACATGCAAGATTGTTGCATAGGTACACACATGGCAGTGTAATTTGTTGCCTTCCTCCGCTTCACCTATATCTGAATGCCAAAGCTCTTAATCATCTCACCCAGCTAGAATACATTGTCTATAGATAAAGATGTATTTTTAGGGTGTTAGGTCTTATGTTTAAATCTTTAATCCATCTGCAATTAATTTTTGTATAAGGTGTAATGAATGGATCCAATTTCAACTTTTTGCATATGGCTAGCCAGTTTTCTCAAAACCACTTATTAAACAGGGAATCCATTCCCCATTGCTAGTTTTTGTCAGGTTTGTCAAAGATCAGATGGTTGTAAATGTGTGGCATTATTTCTGAGGCCTCCGTTCTGTTCCATTGGTCCACACCTCTGTTTTTGGTACTAGTACCATGCTTTTTTGATAACTGTAGCCTTGTGGTATAGTTTGAAGTCAGGTAGCATGATGCCTCCAGCATTTTTTTTTTTTTTTTTTTCTTAGGATTGTCTTGACTATGTGGGCTCTTTTTTGGTTCCATATAAGTTTAAGGTGGTTTTTTCCAATACTGCGAAGAAAGTCAAAGGTAGCTTGATGGGAATACATTGAATCTATAAATTACTCTGGGAGTTTGTATGGCCATTCTCATGATATTGATTCTTCCTAACCATGAGCATGGAATGTTTTTCCATCTGCTTGTGTCCTCTCTTATTTCCTTGAGCAGTAGTTTGTTCCCCTTGAAGATGTCCTTGACATCTCTTGTTAGTTATATTCCTAGGTATTTTATTCTCTTTGTAGCAATTGTGAATGGGAGTTCCATCATGATTTGACTCTCTGTTTGTCTGTTATTGGTGTATAGGAATGCTTGTGGTTTCTGCGCATTGATTTTGTATCCTGAGATTTTGCTGAAGTTGCTTATCAGCTTAAGGATATTTTGGGCTGAGATGATGGGGTCTTCTAAATATACAATCATGTCGTCTGTAAATAGAGACAATCTGGTTTGCTCTTTTCCTAACTGAACACACTTTATTTCTTTTTGTTGCCTGATTGCCCTAGCCAGAACTTCCAATACTATGTTGAATAGGAGTGGTGAGAGAGGGCATCCTTGTCTTGTGCCTGTTTTCAAAGGGAATGCTTCCAGTTTTTGCCCATTCCGTAAGATATTGGCTGTGAGTTTGTCATAGATAGCTCGTATCATTTTGAGATACGTTCCATCAATACCTAGTTTATTGAAAGTTTTTAACATAAAGCGCTGTTGAATTTTGTCAAAGGCCTTCTCTGCATCTATTGAGATAATCATGTGTTTTTTGTCTTTGGTTCTGTTTATGTGATGGATTATGTTTATACATTTGAGTATGTTGAGCCAGCCTTGCATCCCAGACCCTAGATGAAAAATTAGGCAATGCAATTCAGGACATAGGTATAGGCAAGGACTTCATGACTGAAACACCAAAAGCAATGGCCACAAAAGCCAAAATAGACAAATGGGATCTAATTAAACTTAAGAGCTTCTGCACAGCAAAAGAAACTATCATCAGAGTGAACAGGCAACTTACAGAATGGGAGAAAATTTTTGAAGTCTACCCATCTGACAAAGGTCTAATATCCAGAATCTTTAAAGAACTTAAACAAATTTACAGGAACAAAGCAAACAACTCAAAAAGTGGGCTAAGGATATGAACAGGCACTTCTCGAAAGGAGACATTTATGTAGCCAACAAACATGAAAAAAAGCTCATCATCACTGGTCATTAGAGACATGCAATTGAAACCACATTGAAATACCATCTCTAGCCTCTAAGAATTGCAGTCATTAAAAAGTCAGGAGACAACAGGTGCTGGAGAGATAGGAACGCTTTTACATTGTTGGTGGGAGTGTAAATTAGTTCAACCATCCTGAAAGACAGTGTGGCAACTCCTCAAGGATCTAGAAATAGAAATACCATTTGACCCAGCAATCCCATTACTGTATATGTACCCAAAGGGTTATAAATCATTTTATTATAAAAACACATGCACACATATGTTTATTGTGGCACTGTTCACAATATCAAAGTTTTGGAACCAACCCAAATGCACATCAATGATAGACTAGATAAAGAAAATGTGGCACATATACACCATGAAATACTATGCAGCCATGAAAAACGATGAGTTCATGTCCTTTGCAGGGACATGGTTAAAGCTGGATGCCATCATTCTCAGCAAACCAACACAAGAACAGAAAACCAAACACCACATGTTCTTACTCATAAGTGGCTGTTGAACAACAAGAATACATAAACACAGGGAGGGGAACATCACACACTGGGGCCTGTTGTGGGGTGGGGGTCTAGGGGAGGGATTGCATTAGGGGAAATTCCTAATGTAGATGACGGGGTGATGTATGCAGCAAACCATCATGGCACGTGTATACCTATTTAACAAAGCTGCACGTTCTGCACATGTACCCCAGAACTTAAAGTGTCATTTAAAAAAATAAAAGATTTTATTTTCATTCTAACTACATAAAATTTTTAGCATGTTGTCATTTCATATATGTTGGCTTTTATTTCCTTATCTATTAAACAAATAGTTGGATTAGATAAACTTTTAAATTTTTAAATTGTTAAAAAAATTTTGAGCATACACAATATATATATTTATGGGATACATGAGATTATTCAATACAGGCATGAAATCTGAAATAAGCACATCATGGAGAATGGGGTATAGATTCCTTCAAGCATTTAGCCTTTCAGTTACAAATATTATAATTACAATATTTAAGTTATTTAAAAATATACAATTAAGATATTATTGACTATAGTTAACCATATTGTGCTGTCAAATAGTAGGTCTTATTCATTCTTCTAAATTTTTGGTACCCATTAACCATCCACACCTTCCCCTTCATCCCTGTAACCCTTCCCATCCTCTGGTAACCATCCTTCTACTCTGTCCATAAAGTCAATTGTTTTAATTTTTAGATCCTACAGATAAGTGAGAACATGAAATGCTTGTCTTTCTGTGTGTGGCTTATTTTAATGAATATAATGATCTTCAGTTTTATCCATGTTGTTGGAAATGACTAGATCTCATTCTTTTTTATGGCTGAATAGTACTCTGTTGTATATATGTAACACATTTTCTTTATCTATTCATCTGTGGATGAACACGGAGGTTGCTTCCAAGTCTTAGGTATTGTAAAATGTACTGCAACCAATATAAGAGTGCAGATATCTCTTTGATATACTGATTTCTTTTCTTTACAATATTTGCCCAGCAGTGGGATGGCTGGATCATATGGTAGCTCAAGTTTTCCGTTTTTGAGGAACCTCTCAACTGTTGTCCATAGTGGTTGTACTAATTTACATTCCCAACAACAGTGTACAGTGTTCCCTTTTGTCCACATCCTCACCAGCATTTGTTACTGTCTGTCTTTTGGATATAAGCCATTTTAATTTGGGTAAGATGATATCTCACTGCAGTTTTGATTTGCATTTCTCTGATGATCAATGACATGGGGCACCTTTTCATATGACTGTTTGCCCTTTGTATGTCTTCTTTTGAGAAACATCTATTCAAATCCTTTGCCCATTTTTTGACTGGATTACTAGATTTCTTTTCCTATAGAGTTCTTTGAGCTCCTTGTGTATTCTGGTTATTAATCCTTTGTCAGAGAGGTAGTTTGCTTTAAAATTTATTAGTGTTACAAAACAACTTAAAATCCTACACTTCTCCCACCATGAGTGTATGATTTAAATAAATGTAAAGCCTTAATAGAGACTAAAATTCTATATATGCTATATAGAAGAGTTCATAGATTATCTCATCATTTTCAATAACTGATTATAATTGTTGACATAGACATTCAAGGCCAATACACCTTTTTCTATGTCCACTCTCAAGTCTCTTACAAATTTGTTGTTGAAATTCTCAAAGACTTATTTCATCTTTATATAATGTATACAACGCTGATTTTTAGAAATACATTTTCTTATGTGGATTTAACTCTGTTTCTCCATGGTAAGCATTCAATTATTCTACACTTTACCTAATGGAGCCATGCAGAAGGGATATAATGGTACCCTGTATGTTATTCTTAAATACTTCTTTTCCATGCTAGGCAGCTCTGTTTATGACACTTGCTATAAAATAGGTTCTAGACTTTCATCCTCTCAATTTTTTTCTTATTTGGGGTATTTTAGATTATACACAATCTTTTTGCTGTATAGCTCTCAAAAGTAAACATAATATGCTTAGCCACAATCAATAATTGGTTTAAATAATATAAATGCAACTGGACAGAGCACATTACATTAGAGGAAAAAAAGTAAACATCACTTTGAGGAGTTTAATATAATGATATTCAATCTGCATTTCAATTTAAAACAATTTTAAAATTAGAATAGAGTCTAAGGTACAATACAAACAACAAGTCAGAATGACAGTATTCAAAGATTTATGTTGAAGTTCATTTAAAAAAGAGTTTATGTTTTCCTTTATGTTCCTACTCATTAAAATGCTGATAACAGATATCATAAAGTTTTTAGTATAAAATTAGAACATTTAGACAGGATAAATAATTTACCCATCATATGCTGTGTCATATTTTTATTTGAAAAGGATTTCTGAAACAAATTGCAGTGTCATTAAACGTACTGGATTTCACTTTGCTCAATGTCAGAAATGCTTAAAGTGATATACTTTGGAAACAGAGTCAAGGGAAGTTTAGACAGCTGTGTATGAATTGATTTATTAAACCTACTTGCTAATGGCAAATGATGCACCAGGTGAGGGCTCAAAGGAAGATTTATACACAAATAATTAAATTTCTTATAATATCATCTCAAGCATATATTTTTTGCTTTAAGTACATGTTTGTTTCTAACTCAATAAATTTTCTCTCATTACTCCATATTTCAGCATTTTTACTCACTGAGGAATAATTAAATGGAGTTGTTTTGGTTTACTTTTATAACTGAATTACTACCTAAGATATAGAAATATTAAATAAAAATTAATATAGTGTTTTTCATCCCACTAATACTACAAATCAATTTGCTGTATAACAAATCTCACCATTTTTATAATCAACTTTTAAAACTGACAAAACTATTTGAACAAAAAACCTCCAAAAATTATCTGCAAAAATAATCTAAAAATTATATCATATAGCCTATTTAGAAATAACATAATATAACCAAGGATATTATGTATTTTAGCTACATTTTTCCTGTATTATTGAAAAGCACTATTATATATTTTTAAAATTGAAGTAAATTTAATAATTGAAATCCTGAAAGTCAAACATGTAAATAACTGATAAATTCTATTTGAAAGCATCTTGCTCCTGTAGGTTTTCCTGTTCAAATCCATAATATTATTACAAAACATATTTGTTTGTACCTGTACCTCCCTGAAAATCATTTAGATTTCATATGTATTAAATATTCAGTAACTTTTTCACTTCTGTTATATATGACAAAACTATATTTCACCATGTTTTATTACATCTTTTAAAAATTTTTTGTAAGATAATTGCCTATATTGGTCTTTAGAGTTTTAAGCTTAGAGCCCATATTTTCAAAACTAAATTATTATCTTACTTACTGAATGACCCTGGGAGATCAAGATTTCTAGGGTGTTACTTGTATCTTTTCATTGGTTGGGGGAACTTAAAATTTAAAATATAGTTGAAGAATAGCAAAGGATTATGCGTCAGACAACAAATCAGGTTACATCAATTCATAGGAAAACATAGAAATTGTGTTCTCATATATAGCTTGAAAAATACGTTGAGAATAGTATTGGAGTATGTAATTGGAAAAAGAATAATTATAATGATTGAACAATGAATGTCAATTTATTATCTACCAATACTAAAGTTTAAGAAGATAATGAAAAAAAGAAAGTTGAGGCCATAAATGAAATTGGAGGAAAATATGACCATAAATTAAAAGGCATATTCTCTTTACAATTAGCACCCAATATGATAATACTGAATGTATATTTAGTGGCTAAAATAAGATTCAGAGATTAGAATTGCTAGATTAACTAATTAGCGTAAATGTAAAGCAAATTAAACCCTTTCTATACACCAAAATACTACATTAACAGAAGTAAAGTGCAAATGTATCATATTCTAATGTTCATGAAGATTTTATGCATCACAATAACTCTTCAAATCATATGCAATTAACAATATTTGCCAAAACATATAACAGGGGAAATATAAAAGAGAAAATATTTGCCAAAAAAATATAAAAGGGGAAATATGGTAACTTTGCTTAAATCGGCCTAATTGTTCTGCAAAATAAAAAAAAAAATAGAGCTTGAAAATATATAAGAAACATTAATTTGTGAACATTAGAGAGATAGTTGTAGCTAAATTTGAGGAATCAAGGTTCAAGGGAAAAGAAAACTACAATAACAGAAACCCAGTATTTTGTGTACTTGATTATCACTTCCTCTGCGGCCTTTACACATTTACCACTTTTTCATACCTGTGGAAAAGAGGTTAAGGAGTTGAGCAGAAATATTAAGAGTTGAATGGGGCTGTGAAACAAAAATTAGAATTCGGAACCTGGCAAAAATGAAAAACTTTGGAAAATACTCCAAGTTTCAAATTAGGAAACTTGAAGGGCTCTCTCCTACAAGTAATGGAATATAGAAATCTATTAGTCTCCCACAAAAACTGTTACCTCTCCATAGGAATAAGATCCAGGAATAGGAAAAACTCAATTATAGGCTCAACTTCACAAAGACTGTAACCCTGTTTTTTTGTTTTAGTGTTTTAATTAGCTCAAACACTGATTGAATTAAGATCGTTTTCTATCAGTGTAATTGTCTGTACAAAACAAAATAATTTCTCTGTAGGGACAATAAGCATCAACCAAAACCTAAAATTGTATTGATAATTTTTTTAGGCACAATAGTCTTTATGCAAGTAAAACTTACCCAGGTATACCACAGATGAGATAACAAGACAGAAAACCAAGAGGAAAAAAGCAGACAATAGAAACAAGCCCATTGAATATATCAGACATGAAGTTTAAATAACCATGATAATATAATTTAAATAATAGAGAACAAGAGAGATGATTTTAGTATGGAATTAGTATTTAGATTTTTTAAATAATCTAATGACAATTCTAGAACCATAACCTATATAATAATTGATATTAAGTACTAGATAAACAAATGTAATAGCAAGTTTGATAAGGCAAAAGAGATTAGTAAAGATAAAATAGCAGAAAATATCCAGATCAAAACCTGGAGAATAAATATAATAAAAAATAGGATAAGAGATATAAGAGGCACACTGACAAGGCCTAATATGTCAGAAAGAAAAGAAGAAAATAGATAGAAATAATATTTGGAGAGATAATGACCAAATGTTTCTAAGCTGTCAAAGATATGGTCAGTAATCGAATCTCTACACGCAGATTTTTTTTTCCCAAAACAAAACCAAACCTAGGTACATCACGGTAAAATTGATGAAAACTGAAGACAAAGAAAACATTATAAAAGCAGCCAAGGAATTACTTCAAAAATTATCTTGAAAAGAATAACAATAAGACTAATTATAGATTTCTATAAAAATGAAAGTATCAGAACACTCTCGAATGACATCTTCAGAGTTTTAAAGGATAAAACTTCAGCCTGGAATTCAAAACTCAGCAAATATATCCTTCAATAATGAAATCATAATAAATGCATTTGCATAAAAACAAAAACTGAGATAAAGAAATGTTTTCATGCAGAAAGAAAGGGTTCTCAACTCGATTAAAAAATAAAGAGCAATAGAAATGATTAATATTAGGAAAAATCTACATGAATATTGGCTGTATTAAAAAACAATGACAGCACATAGTGTTTAAAATACATGTCAAATTTAAATATATTTATGTTTAATATAAATATATAAATATATCTCAAAAGATAAAATAGTAAGATATTTGTGATATTCGGAAGTAGAAAAGCAACAATTTGTATATGCACATTATAATTTCCATGGTAATGACTAAAAGATTAGTAATAGAATAGGTAACTTATAAGCTAATTAAAAAAAGTAAGAAATATCCACAAATAATCCAGAAGAAAAATTAAAAAATAAAGGAAAAGAAATATCCTGTACTATATATGGGACAAATACAAAGAGTAAAAAGGTAAATTCAAAAACAAATGTATTATTAATTGAATTGAAGGTAAGAAGAAAAATTCTAAATATCATGTACATTATAGATTACTAGGATTGCAAAATCAGTACAAGTGTATGTGGAATAGAAGAGCCATACCTTAAATAAAATAATACAGAAAACATGAAAGTTAAAGAATGGACAATGTTTGACCAAGAAAGCACAAACGAAAAGAAACCAGGTATAGTTACATGAAAATCAGACAAAATAGACTTAAATAAAAAGTGTTCTAGAGTTAAAGAATGATATTTGTTATGATAAAATGCTCAGTCCATGGGAAGATATGATAATAATTCTGGTGTGTTAACAGTTAATACTTAGACTCAAAATATATAAAACAAAAACTGACAGTAATAAGAAAACTGACAAATTTATACTTGAAGTGGAAATTTTTAACCAAACCTCTGTCTCACAGAAAAACAGGAAAATAAATCAGCAAAAATAGAGGATATTTGAACAGCACAATTAAGAAAGATGCTATTATTTACATCTATTTATACAAAAGTTTCTATTCATTTAATGTAGTGTGATTCTCCAGCTAAGTGTTAAAATTTTGTGTTTGTGAATAACGAGCAGACAGTAGAAAACAAATATAAGTTACTCTTTCTATTTTCCACTGCATCACAATTTGTGTTTTCAGTATGGTTCTCTTGGCCTTGTAGTCAGGAGCCTCCTTAGACTTGGTCAAGAGAGCTGTCATCTGGGTTCTGCAATTTAGAAAACAACCGAACTGGTTCTCTTCTAGCTGTTTTCTTCTTACAAGATAAAGGATCTCCAATAGTAAGGCATGTACCCATCTGAACCTGGTGCCTCTCCCATATTCTCATGCTGAGTATACCTGAATTCTTATAAATCCCTGCCAAAATAGCTCTAAGCCTCTTTGCAGAGCCTGTAAGATCTCTTCATTGGGGTTCTCCTTCCAGTGATTGACAACACCTGTGCATGTATACGTCTACAGAGCAGTGGCCCTAGCTATACGCAGGTATGAGAAGTTGTCAACAGAGCTTGCATTTGTGCATTGGGTTTTTCATGAAGAAAAGAGCTGAAAGTAGCAAGAAAAGATGGGAGAAGGCCACTGCCTTAGGTTAAGGTCAGGAGGCAGGCTCTTTCCTTGCCTCTAAGTTATGCCCTGGAACAAAAAGTTTGAGAATACTAAACTTAAACCTGGTCTTCTGCATTGTTATGAAATTATTATAATAATGATAAGAAGTTAAAGCACTTTCTTTAACAGTTAGCTAGATTAATAGTGGTTAAATGTTTAGATATTTATATATTAGTTATTGCAGCATAACACATGTCCCCAAACTTATTGGCTTAAGCATTGACCTTTATCTACTTCTCCTAAGTCTATGGGTTCATTAAGAAATTCTTTGGATATGGGCCAGGCATGGTTGATCTCTTGTTGGTGGCTATCTAGTTGGTTGGCTGGGGTCTAGCTAGATCAAAATGGTCTCAACTGTTATGATTCAGCTTCACTCTATGAGGCTAGCCCACATGGTTTCATGGTGGTAACAGCATTAGAAGAAGAAGAACAGGGACACACAAGGTCTCTTGAAGCCTAGTTTCAGAACTACGTATTATTACCATTGCCTTGTATTAGCAAAAACAAGTCAGAGTCAGCTTGAATTTGTATACAGGGAAATCCTATCACTTGATGAGAGGAGCTACAAACTCACATCGCAGAGATGAGAATTTTGGAAGAAGTGGAAAACTGGGGCCATTTTGCAATCAATCTACCACACAGTCCATGTGTCTCAATTTGCACTCTTGCACTAAGCTCACATGTGGTAGGCTGAGCCTGCTTGTAATTAATGGAATATCCTTCAAAATTCTGCCAATAGGCAACCGTCAGTTCTATACCTTTTGTGTTTTCTGCTGGAATTCCTCTATTTTGTGTTATTATGGTTATTTTAATAAACTTTAAAAATATTTATCTAAGGTAACTGGTAAGAAATTATTTAAAATAGATAGGTTTATCCATTTGTGTAAGATAAAAATGCAAGCATAATAAATATACAGAAGAGCAACTTATTTTACATTATGGTAATAATTTTTAAACCCACTCCAGGGTTTAAAAACTACAGCAGTCCAGGCCTCCTATTTTATACTTTAAAAGTTAATTTAATTTAGGGCATCCATAAATTTATCCTTGACTGTTTTCCAATATTCCCGTGCTCTTCCCAAATAACTCTTGGAGGTTATGCTTTGAACAATTTGTTTTTTGTATCTACAATGGACATAATAAAGGTGAACTCTGATGCTTTGCTGTAAGGAGAAACAGCCCAGGTATTCAGAGATATAATTGGGTCTAAAAGCACAAATCAGTGTCACCACAGAAATTTCCCAATTGATGGTGTTATTTCAAAGGCATTACCATTTAATAATCCTTTATTTTCTAATGTCAGTGAAGTATAAAAGTAGATTAAAAAATGAAATATAATACTTTGAGATGTAATAAGAAAGAAAATAAAGAAAATAAAAACACTACTTGCAACCTAAAGAAACAATACAGGAAATATTTAGAGTTTATTTAAACAAATCTTCATTTTTTTAATCTTCCAAGTTATTTTTGAAAAATTTTTAGTTATTTGAAAAATGTACCTGTTAACTGTAAAAAAAGAAAAAAAGAAATCTCTTTTTGGATAATTTTTATTTGATTTTCTTTTTTATTTATTTTTTATTTTTGGACAGTCTTGCTCTGTCACCCAGGCTGGAGTTCAGGGGCACAAACTCCGCTCACTGCAACCACCACCTCCTGGATTCAAGCCATTCTTCTGCCTCAACCTCCCAAGTAGACACTACGCATAGCTAATTTTTGTATTTTTAATAGAAATGGGGTTTCACCATGTTGGACAAGCTGGTGTCTAACTCCTGGCCTCAAGTGATCCGCCCACCTTTGGCCTCCCCAAGTGCTGAGGTTACAGGCATAACCCACATTCAAATGATAGCAGACACCCAATTAGATATTAAAGATGTCTTTATTTCCTCTTCTCTAGGGAGAGAATTGTCAAACAACTATCTGGAAACCATTAAGAAATAACCTATTTTAGAAAGTTTGGGAAGCAAAGGACATAATTGAACCCTTTGGATTTTGAGAGTTCACCATAAAAAATTTTAAAAGCACTAGATGATACACACGAGGGGGGATAAGAGAGTCAAAACTATAGGAAGTACATTTATGTTCTGGAGGCTTTTGTGGGGGATGCTTCTGGAGCCAACTGATACCCATGTATATGATTGTTCACAGGAAATAAAAAGGGATGAGTAGTTAAGAGCTACATCTTTGGATGGGTTGGAGGAAGTCCCTTGACCAAAGGATGATAGCGTGATGTTTAAAGGCCTGTCTACTTATACTGGACCACAAACTCAACAGCAGCATATTTAAGCATTAAAACAATATAAGGGGTGGACTAATCAGACTTTAAAGCTTTCTCTGTGTACCTGTAGAAATAAGAGTGATCAGTTTTGAATTGTTTAAAAAATGAGGATACTTGAACAATTCATGGGGTTCTGAAAAAAGAATTGATGGCAGCACTTTGGGAGGCTGAGGCAGGCGGATCACAAGTTCAAGAGATTGAGACCCTCCTGGCCAACGAGGTGAAGCCCTGTTTCTACAAAAAATACAAAAATTAGCCAGGTGTGGTGGCACGCACATGTAGTACCAGCTAATAGGGAGGTTGAGGCAGGAGAATCGCTTGAACCCGGGAGGCAGAGGTTGCAGAGAGCCGAGATTGCAACACTGCACTCCAGCCTGGCGACAGAGCAAATAAAAATAAAAATAAAAAAGCTGATGGGCCTTAAGCAATGAATTAGGAGAATCAAGAGGAGGTGATAATCCTCTCTGCCTCAAATTTACCAACCAATTAATAAACATTCGAATTTAATCTGAGAAACTATTATGTTCTAATTTCTGTATTTTCTCGAGATGACATGGACATTCGGAATAAAGCTTTCAAAGGTTTGCAATGTGGATGATGTGTCATAGAAGAAGGAAAATGATAACCAACAGGATGCCTTCCCTCAGCCAGTCCCCAGGGACTGAGCTTGGCCCACTACAGGGAAAGGAATAAGGGCAGAAGACAAACTGTTTTATAAGGGGCACTTTGAAGCTTTGACACAAGAAGTGCTGGATCAGGGCCCATGTGCTGACATACAATTCAGATATAGAAAGTGGCCCCTTTCCCCCACTCTCTACTCCTGGCATCTGCTCAAATTTATTACCTCAGGGGTTATGGTACCTACCATGGGAGGAGTGATATTGCCACTGAAGGAGCAGCAGTCACCAACACCAGCCACTGGCTTGCCCGGCAGAACAGCTCTGCAAAGAAATCAGACCAGAGCAGATATTTTTCTGATTCCCCCCAGAAAACTTCTAGGGCCTACCAGAAACATGTGGGAGAGAGTTTGAAGCAGACATTGATTTCCTCAAATTATGCAAAAAACCAAGCCAGCAATATTTGAGAACTTATATTAGTGTGACCTGGTTGGACCTACAAACTCAGAAGGAATAAGGACATCTGGTTTCAAATCCATTATTGAATATGTATGTGCTGTTCAAGGTGTACTTTTTCTTGTACTTTTCAAGGGTGAATAAATGTTTTGTTTTGCCTTGACTTTTAAAACATAATTATTAAAAATTGATTTAGGGGAAGTCATATGAGTGTGAATTGTTCTCTCTCTGATCCACTCAGTGTCATAAACTATATAACTGAGTATTCCCGATGCCCCTCAATAAATGTATATTAATCTGAGGTGAAATAAATAGGAAAACCTGGGACAACATAGGAAAATTACCCAAGGAGGAATTTAGGAAACATAACAGAGTGTTACAACAACAAAAATTATGGAGAGAGAAGGAAGTTTTCATTTTTGCATTGATAGGATGAGATTGTTGTTAATTATACCACCCTAAATTATATTAAAGCACATTGGTTTACGGTATGTAAGTGTAAGTTAATATGATCTAATCTTTCTCTAGTTTTACTATATGGTAGGTGCTGGATTAAGTAATTTGGAATTATCATGTCATTCAATCCTCTCAAGGATACTATTATGAAACTATTTTTACAATCTTTTATTTTTCATAGTAAGACATTAAAGAATAGAGTGTTTAATAATTTTGGTGGTGATTAATAATTTAATAATTTTAGTAGCCAGGAAAGATGGCTGGTGGAAAAGCTACCAGGGGACCAGTGAAAGGAAACTACCAAGGGCTGAAGTGAAAGGAAGCTGGGCACCCAGGATGGGGCTACTGCACACTAGGACTTATTCCTGGCTCCTAAAATCTCTCAGGGAGCAGATGACTTGAACAGGCAAGGAGCAACCTGCTCTCGTCACAAGCCTCTGGAATCCAAGCAGGGAGAGATTCCTCTACCACAGTGAACCCTTGCATTGGCAGGGAGAAGTGCTTTGAGAGGTGCTAAGGGCAACATACAAGCCAGTGCAGAGCCCAGCAGGAGCCTCTGTAGTGAAGCACAGCAAGAGATGTCCATAGGCTCCACTTGCTCCTATAGGAGACTTTAGCCTGAGAAGAACTGTCCAACCTGAACTCTGCAGCACAGCTGGCCATTGGATGAGGGTGGTCTGACCTGAACACTCCTTGGTCTACTGGCCTCTCCAGTATCCCAACTGGGCCTTGCCTATTTGCAGTCCAGCTTTGGGTGCCCTGGTGGCCCACATCACAGCCCCTGCACTGGGGGACCATGCTTGACTAGCAGAGAACTTCAACAGACCAGCTACTGCAGCCACACATCAGGCAACCTGGATCCTCCCTCACGCTAAGTGGCCACCCCCATCTGTGTGAATCGCACATAGGACGCACACAGATCTGTGCCCACCAGCATCCAGCCCCTCTTATAACACAACCACCAGCATGACCACATGCATAGTTGCCAGTGGGAACCTTCACCCACCTGAGTCATGCTGCCTCTGCCACTGCAGGGAGACAGGCACCCTGGCAGAGCCAATGAGCATGCACTGTGACACACTGCTGCTGCGGCCACTGATGTCACTGCATGTGCTAACAAGGAGGGGTCCCACTACAAAATGCTTTGACTGACAACACCTATTGGAGTGTAGTGACCAGCCTATCTGGAGCAGCCTGACTCCCTAGCACAGTAGATTACTAACCACAAGAAGCCAGATAACAAAGTTGGGGCCCAATATAAGTCACCCAAAGTTAGAGCATGCAATCTAGAAGTTGGCAGCTGTGAGCTGGCTCCCAAAAATCTTCCAGAAACAAAGCCAGTCGGCCAAACTCACTTTTTACCACAATCAAACCGTCAAGCCATCAAATAGGATAAAAGAGAAAACAACCCATCCAAAAGTCAGCAATTTCAAAGATTGGGGGAATACCTGCCCACAAAGATGAGAAAGTACCAATACAAGAACCCTGACAATTTAAAAAGCCATGCTGTCTTCTTATCTCCAACTAACTGCCCCATCTCTACAGCAAGGGTTCCGAATCATTCTGAAATGGATAAAATGACAAAAATAAAATTCAGAATATGGATAGGCATGAAGATCACTGATATTCAGAGGTACATTAAAACCCAATCCAAGGAAGCTAAGAATCACAATAAAACAATGCAGGAGCTGACAGACCACATTGCCAATATGGAAAAGAACTCAAAGAACTAAAAAACACACTACAAGAATTTCATGATGCTATCACAAATATTAATCACAGAATAGATCAAACAGAAGAAAGAATATTAGAGCTTTAAGACTGGCTTTCTGAAATAAGGCAGTCAGACAAAAATAGAGAAGAAAGAATAATAAAGGATTAACAAAACCTACAAGCAATATAGGATTATGTAAAGAGACCAAATCTGTGACTCATCGGTGTCCCTGAAAGACATGGGAAGAATGGAAACAACTTGGAAAAGAGTATATCATCCACAAGAACTTTTGCAATTCAAGTAGAGAAACCAACATTCAAATTCAGGAAATGAAGAGAATTTCAGTAAGATAGTTCATGTGAAGATCGTTCCCAAGACAAATAATCATCAAGATTCTCCAAGGTCAAAATGAAAGAAAAAATAGGAAATCCAGCTAGAAAGAAAGGTCAGGTCACCTACAAATCGAAGCCCATCAAATAACAGCAAACCTCTCAGCAGAAACCCTACAAGCCAGAGGAAAATTAGGGGTCAATATTCAATATTTTTAAAGAAAAGAAAGTCCAACCCAAAATTTCATATGTGGCCAAATGAAGATTCATAAAGCAATGGAGAAATAAGATCATTTACAGACAAGCAAATGCTGAGGGAATTGCTATCACTGTATATGCCTTATAAGAGCTCCTGAAGGAAGCACTAAGCATGGATAGGAAAGACCATTACCAGATACTACAAAAAAATCACCCTTAAGTACACAGACCAGTGACACTATAAAGCAATCACATAAACAACTCAGCATAATAACTAGCTAATATCTTGATGACAGGATAAAACCCATATCAATAGTAACTTTGAAAGTAAATGGTCTAAATTCCCCAATTGAAAGGCACAGAGTGGCAAGCTGGATGAAGAAAAAGGCCCAACTGAATACTGTCATCAAGAGAATCATCACATATGCTATGTAATCCATGGGCTCAGAATGAAGGGATGTTGAAAAATCTACAAGCAAATGGAAAACAGATAAAAGCAAGGGTTACAATTCTAATTTCAGACAAACAGACTTATAACAAGAATGATCAAAAAAGACAAAGAAGGGTATTCCATAATGAAAAAGGATTCAATTCAACAAGAAGATCTAACTATTCTAAACATATATATACTCAACACTGGAGCACCCAGATACATAAAGCAAGTTCTTACAGACCTTTAATGATACTTAGACTCCCACACAATGACAGTGGGAGACTTCAACACCCCACTGACAGTATTAGACATATTGACAAAGCAGAAAATTAACAAAAATATTCATATCAGCACTCAACACTGGGTCAAATGAACTTGGTAGACATCTACAGAATTCTCCACCCAAAACTAGCAGAATATAAATGGTTTTCTTGGCCACATGGCACATACTCTAAAATTGACCACATAATCAGGCAGAAAACAATTCTCATCAAATGTAAAAGAACTTAAATCATAATAACCACTCTACAGACCAAAGTGAAATGTAGTTAGAAATCAAGACTGAACAACTTTTGTTCAGTCAAACCACTCAAAACCAAACAATTAAATTGAAATTAAATAACTTACTCCTGTATGACTTTGAGGTAAATAATGAAATTAAGGTGGAAATCAAGAAATTCTTTGAAACTAATTAGAACAAAAATAGAACATATTAGACTATCTGGGGCATAGCTAAGGAAGCATTAGGAGGAAAGTTTATAGCATTATACACCCAACACTCAATCAAAAAGTTAGAAAGATTTTAATTTAACAAACTAATATCACAACTAAAAGAAGTAGAGAGCAAAGAGCAAAACAATCCCAAAGTTAGCAGAAGACTAGAAATAACCAAAATCAGAGCTGAATGGAATGCAATTGCGACACAAGAAACTATCAAAAAGATCAACAAATCCTGAAGTTGTTTTTTTGAAAAAATTAATAAAGTAGGTAGGCAGAAGCTAGACTAATAAGAAAAGAGAGAAAATCCAAATAAACACAATTAGAAATAAGGGGGATATTACTGCTGACCCCACAGAAATATAAATTACTATCAGAGACTATTAGAAACATCTTTATGCAAAAAACAAGAAAATCTGGAAGAAATGGGTCAATTCCTGGATACATACACTCTCTCAAGACTGAGACAGAAGAAACTGAATCCCCATATGGAGCAATAATGAGCTCCAAAATTGAATCAGTAATAACCAACCAACCAACCGACCAACCAAAAATATCTGTGACCATGCAGATTCACAGTCAAATTCTACCAGGAGAACAAAGAAGAGCTGGTACCATTCTTACTGAACTATTCCAAAAAATTAAGAAGGAGGGACTCCTTCCTCCAAAATTTGCCAGAGACACAACAAAAAAGAAAACTTCAGACCAATATCCTTGATGAACATCAATGTAAAAATCCTCAACAAAATACTGGCTAACTGAATGCAGCAGCACATTCAAAAGCTTATCCACTATGATCAAGTAGGCTTCATCCCTTGGATCCCAGTTGGTTGACATACACAAATCAATAAACGTGATTCATCACATAAACAGAACTAAAGACAAAAAACACATGATTATCTCAATAGATACAGAAAGGGCTTTCTATAAAATTCAACAATCCTTCATGTTAAAAACTCAATAAACTAGATACTGAATGAACATATCTCAAAATAATAAGAGCTCCCTATGACAAACCCACAGCAAACATCATAATGAATGGGCAAAAGCTGGAAGCATTCCCCCTTGAAAATTGGCACAAGACAAAGATGGCCTCCCATACACTTCCTGTTCAACATAGTATTGGACGTCCTGTTCAGGGCAATCAGACAATGGAAAGAAATATCCAAATAGGAAGAGGGGAAGTCACCCTATCCCTGTTTTCAGACAACATAATTCTGTATCTTAAAAAGCCCATAATCTCAGTCCAAAATCTTCGTAAAGCTGATAAACAACTTTAACAAAGTCTCAGGATACAAAAATCAATGTTAAAAATCACTAACATCCCCATACGTCAACAACAGTCAAGCTGAGAAGCAAATCAGGAATACAATCCCATTCACAATTGCCACAAAAAATGATGATACCTAGAAAAACAGCTAGTTACAGAGGTAAAAAGATCTCTACAAGGAGAACTACAAAACACTGCTCAAATAAATCAGGGATGACCCACAAAGAAATGAAAAAATATTCCATGCTCATAGGTAGGAAGAATCAGTATCATTTAAATGGCCATACTACTCAAAGCAATTTATAGATTCAGTGCAATTCCTATTAAACTACCAATGACATTCTTCACTACTAGGAAAAAAAACTATTTTTAAATTAACATGGAACCAAAAGAGACCAAATAGTCTAGGCAATTCTCAGCAACAAGAACAAAGCTGAAGGCATCAAGCTACCTGACTTCAAACTATACTACAGGGCTACAGTAATCAAAACAGTGTGGTGCTGATATAAAAACAGACACAGACCAATGGAACAGAACAGAGAACCCAGAAATAAGGTTACCTACAGCTCTCTTATCTTTGAAAAACCTTACAGAAACAAGCAATGTGGGAAGGATTCCCTACTCGATACATTGTTCTGGGATAGGTGGCTAGCCATATGCAGAAGATTGAAACTGGACGCTTTCCTTACAACATATACAAAATTCAACTCAAGTTGAATTCAAGGCTTAACGATAAGACCAAATATTATAAAAACTCTGAAAGACAACCTAGGAAATATCATTCTGAACATAGGAATAGGCAAAGGTTTCATTATAAAGATACCAAAAGCAATTGCAAAAAAAGCAAAAATTGACAAATGGGATCTAATTAAACTGAGGATCTTCTGCACAGCAAAAGAAACTAGCAATAGAGTAAACAGACAACCTATAGAATGGGAGAAATTTTTTTGCAAACTATACAGGTGATGAAGGTCTAATATCCAGGGTCTGTAAGGAACTTAAATACATTTACAAGAAAATAATAAACAGGCTGGGCACAGTGGCTCATGCCTATCTATAATCCCAGACTTTTTGGGAGGCCAAGGTGTGCAGATCGCCTGAGGTCAGGAGTTTGAGACCAGCCTGACCAATATGGAGAAACCTCATCTCTACTAAAATTACAAAATTAGCCAGGCATGGTGGTACATGCCTATAATCCCAGCTACTCAAGAGGCTGAGGCAGGAGAATCACTTGAACCTGGGAGGTGGAGGTTGCAGTGAGCCAAGATCATGCCATCACATCCCAGCCTGGGCAACAAGAGAGAAATTCCATCTCAAATAATAATAATAATAATAACAATAATAAAAAAGAACCCCATCGAAAAGTGGGCAAAGGACATGCACAGGTATTTCTCAAAAGAAGACATACATGTGGCCAACAAACATATGAAAAAAAGCTCAACATCATTAATCATTAGAGAAGTGCAAACCAAAACCACAATGATATACTACCTCATACCTGTTAGAATGGCTATTACTAAAATGTCAAAAAATAACAGATGCTGGTGAGGTTGCAGAGAAAATGGAAAACATACATTTTTGCTAGTAGTATAGATTAGTTCAATCATTGTGAAAGACCATGTGGTAATTCTTCAAAGAGCTAAAAGCAGAATGACCATTCGACCTAGCAACCCCCATTACTGTGTATACATCCAAAGGAATAGAAATTATTTTGTCATAAAGACACATGCTCATGTATGTTCATTACAGCGCTATTCACAATAGCAAAGACATGGAATCAACCCAAATGCCCTTCAATGGTAGACTGAATAAAGAAAATGTGGTTCATACACACCATGGAATACTATGCAGTCATAAAAAAGAATGAGATCATGTCCTTTGCAGGAACATGGATGGAGCTGGAAGCCATCACTTTTAGAAAACTAATGCAGGAACATAAAACCAAGTACTGCATGTTCTCACTTACAAGTCAAAGCTAATGATGAGAACACAAGGACACATAGAGCAGAACAACAGACACTGGAGCCTACCAGAGGGTAGTGGGTTGGAGGAGGGAGAGGATCAGGAAAAATAACTAATTGGTACTAGAATTAATACATGATTTATGAAATAATCTGTACAACAAACCCCCCACAACACGAGTTTACCTAAATAGCAAACCTCCGCATGCTCCCCTAAACTTAAAATAAAAGTGAAGAAAATAAGTTTGGTGAGATACCTGTCCATAAGTGTGAAGGCTCTGAGAATTGTCGCCTCTTATTTTCATGGATGCTGGCAGAAAGTACAATACTTTTGGGTCAGAGATCAATTACTTTATTATTTATTGCACAGCAAACATCTAAGTTTCATCTTTGTGTCAGCCTCCAAGTCCCACATGGACAATATGGAAGAACCTAGTTGGATGCTGTATGCAAAGTGGGTCTGCGTCACTACTGAGAAAATCCAAACCTGTGGAACCTGATGCTTTATGATGGATAATTAAGACAACCTGCTTAACTTTTGCTCTGGAAAAGGACTCTTTTATTTTACTGACTTTATTTTACTATATCTTTTTATCCTACTTCAGAGGAAGACACTATAATCCAAGACTGACCACTATACCAACATCACTGAAGAGATCCTCTGGAATATCAGGGAGTTGGTGTTCTGCTTGCAGGAGGTGCAGAGAGAAATCCATTGAAAATTATTTTCCAAAAATATCTACTTCTCATTTCTGTATCATCCTGCTTTCTTATGAATTTTCTCATGAGTATGCCATTCTGTCGCTAGTCTGATTCATACTCAGTTCTTAATAGGAGATATATGATTTAAACCCAGATACTGACTCTGATGTCTCCAAATAAAATCTAAGAGTACGAACTAAGAATCTGAGGTAGTTCATATACTTGGCACTAAGTAACTAATAGAGAAAGAACTCAAGTCTCTTGGTTAAAAAGATAAGATTAATTAGGAGAAGAAAATTGCGTAAGCTTGAGATCAGAGAGTTAGAGCATTCATTTTGCTATATTCCTTCTCCTGGGGATTTTGCAATATCTGCATAGAAATCAAAACTATGTCTTAATGTTAAATGTAACTTTGTTTGGCAGCTATAATTTCTGAAATGTTTCTTTTTAAAAGATGTATCATTTAATTCAATAAATATATATTTTACATAAATGCATGCAATTATAGGAAGATATATAGAGAATATTTTTAAAAAGGAATTGTTATATATATGTATATACAATTTCTGAGACTTTGATAAGTTTATTGGTTTCATATTTATCTTCTGTCAAACACAGCAAGTCTAAAATGAGTAGAAGGAAGGAAAATCACAGCTGTTGTCAGATAACTAAAGAGGAAAGTTCAAGGGAATGCACAGGTAGGATTTTCTTTCACATTTCTAATTTTGTGATAGCTTGTTTGTTAAATTTTTTGGTAGTTTGGCCATTTTATTATTATTAATTTTTTTAGAAGAATCACATCATGACATTTCAGTTCTGTTTTCTTCTTTCTCTTTTTTCTGCGTTATAATTCTTTAATCTCTGCTGCTCTATTTTTAATCTAACCATTTTAATGTAGACTTCTGGTATCTGTTCCAATAAGTAGTATGGTTCCCAGAGAATCTGGAGTGACAACAATTTTATATATACATATTTTCCACATAAGGAAATTTTAGTCAACAATGAGTTGCATGTATGGCGGCGGTTCCATAAAGTTTTGATACCTATTTTTACTGTACCATTTCTATATTTAGATATGTTGGAATACACAAATACCATGTGTTACAATTTCCTACAGTATTCAGTACAGTAACATGCTGTACAGTTTTATAGCCTAGGAGCAATAAGATACCCTATATGTCATAGATGTATTGTAGTCTATAACTTCTAGTTAGTTTTTGTAAGTATACCTTATGTTTACACAATGATGAAATTGCCTAATGACACATTTCTCAGAATATATCTCTGTCATTAAGTGACACATCACTGAATATATGTGTTTTAATATAAAAGAATTTCTAATAACTACTAAGTTTCTAAGCACTATTATAGATAAAGATTTTCAAGCCTCAAAATGTTTTAATTCTACCATTCCCGTGAAGAATAGAGCAGAGTGGTTTGCACAGGAGCACATATTCTTAAAGCAGCTAAGGGCAACCAAATTATGAAAGTTGAAGAAAAAATATTGGGAAAAACTTTAAGATGGTGATACAGAGAATAATTATTATTTATACTTCAAGGAGGGTTGGACTCTGGCAGCCTTCAGAGGTTTTGCATCTCTGGACTCAACCCTCAGGAGTTTTCTGAAGCTGACAGATTTCTGAATCTCTGGGTGTGAAGAAGACTTTGCTCCCCACAGGACAATCATTCAAATAAAATCAAACAATTTTCTTCTTTGGGCCTTGGCTTTTTATAAAGCTTTTTATAAAAAATAGAAAAGTGCACTGAACACAGCAGTTGTTCTTTAATTCTTTGGGAGTTAGAAGAAAAAGATAAATGCTATTTTTTTTTTTCATTTTGGGGGTTATCTTGACTTGATCTGAAGTTTGGATTTAGATTTGTTTGTGTTTGATGTATGTTTTAAAATCAGTGAATAAATACATTGTATTTATATATATATTCTAAAAGTTCCTCCTCGTTACATACACATATATACTCATATATATGCATAAGCATATGTAAATAATATATATGGGGAATGTGTAATGTGTGTATATTAAGATATAGTTGAGAGTAAAATCTAACATGAACCATGGGTTGTCACATAGACGAGGATGAAGGATGTTCCCCTCAATATTTTAAAACACAAAAAAGGCAGGTCAGTTTCCAAAGTGATATAAATCCAGCAATATAAATCCATATATTTTGTTTTATATCACAGTTCCACATGGCAAGGTTGGATTCTAAATTATTAAATTCATAATTTAACTTTGGTAAAGTTCTAACTTACGCCACCTGTTCTTCAACATATAACAGTGTATCGCTTCCTCTCAATCCAGAGGGACAAATTCCCTAGGATCACAAACAAGAGACACAAGAAATGACATGGCAATGATGCTCATAACAGTCATGCAGGAACATAAGGTGGAAAAGGAATATGCCTCTAGCCTGACAGAAGAAAATCTATTCCTCCAAACTCTGCTGTGCAAAATGGGCTTATTTAAAGCAACTGGAAATTTTCCCCAGCCGTCCTCAGGACGGCAACCTTAGAGGCGTCACTTCTACGAAATATGTTTTTGTTTCTTTGGCTTGATGCTAAATAAGGTCCTTGCTTGGAAAGAATTCTGGTCATTTTCAGCAAATGCAACGTGCTCTAGCTGACTTATCCTGAACTAAGGAAGAAGTGGTCTGCATCTCTTTAAAGGAAATGCTACAAGACGCATTTTAAGAAAAAATGGCACAGGTAGGAAATTAGATGGTGGAATAGATTTTGAAGCCCCTTTCCTAAAAATGTAGCTTTGTAACAAGCATAAAAAAAATTCCTGGATGTGGCTTTCCATCATTCTGTACACATGTAGTGGGAGAATACAAAGCAGGTTTGCTAACCACCAATCCCAAAAGATGGCTACTACTGTATGGAAAATAGTAAAGACCATCACTATGCCAATCCCCATCACTGTGCCCATTACTGCCCAAGATCAATGATGTCCTGACTGCACATGCTCCACTTTGAACCACAGCTGAAGGATCCCAAAATGCAGCCCACCCCAGATTATGTACCACAGGGGCCATGTGACACACTGGGCACAGCTTTAAAAAGCATCCTGCTTCTATGGGAGAAAGGCACAAAGACCAGGCTGTTTCCCCAAAATGTGACATTCCCTAGGAGGGACAGAAACAAGGCATGTGCTGTTTCAGAGAGCTCCTCCCTGTTTCAGAATGTCTCGGTACATTCTACAGTATTCTTAAGAATTACAAGCAAGAAAAGGGGAGAACTGTGTTGGTCCAAGGCTGCCAGAATAGCTGTCTTTCGGAGAGGAAGGGACATTTCTACTTCTATTTTGCTATACCTATATTTACACCTATTATTATATCACAGGCCATAGAAAACCAGACTATTCAGGGTTTAAGATACCACTATTTTAAAACAAAGTGATATGGTATAGATAGTGTCACAAAACGTTAAGAAAATATTTTAAAGGCTGCATAGTTTTGCAAGTTTCTGAAAAGCAACCTTCTGGTAAGTTTGGATTTCCAAATCCCAAGTTTAAAATCTACTCAGTCATATATATTCTTTACAAAAGAACTTCTTTGACCTAAGGAGGTATTATTGATATTAGCAGAAGAGTGAATCAAATTCTCAAGAATTTTAAAAATTTGAGAAAATGGCTTACATTGTTGAAGGATGTAGAATCCTAAAATATACAAAGTAAGCCTGAAACACTAAAAAAAATCCAATTTACAATATTTAAAAGGCATATAATATGAAAGACACTTTATCTCATCTTAAAGGAATAGACTTTATTCACAAGGAGTAAGCTCTACTTTAGAGAGATCTTTTATATTTTCTCCAGGCAGGAGCTCAAATCTTTAACTCCTTTATATCATAAGGGAATACATGATTTTGCAGATAAAGATTAACAGCTCTCATTATAAGTTTTTTAATGGGTAAAAGCTTATCACATTTTAGAAGATTCTATTTATGTATTATTATTTTATTTTCATTTTCCGCTGCAATTGTTTCTTGTCAAGTATATCTCAGATATTATCCAGCATGCTACTCACCCATGTAATTTGAATAGTTGAACTCAAGGTCTTTTCCAGGTGATTGGAACTGTTGAAGGATACTAAAATTTGAACTTGTGAGCTGTAATCCATTTGCTACCACTAAGTCTACAATTTATATGCAAACTCTTCTACATAATTCTTAGTGGGAGTTTTAATGACATCCTTGACTCCTTGGCAAGAGACCTTTGTGAGGACAGTGGCTCTTTACTGTTTGCTAGTAATTAAATTTGCTGCCTCTGTAGTTCTTCAGTGTATGATGTTGAGTGCCATGCATGTTGCAAACAGGATACTAATGTTGCAGGGACTCAAAAATGACTGCAATAGGACCTTTAACTCTAGTGACCAACCCTGAGAACGAGGTTACAACATATATTTTCACACCTTCATACCGCAACCACCGCACCAATGACCCCAACATATACACATCTAGGTAATTCAGACTTAAAAAGAAATACTCATCACTTTAAAAATGGGAATGCCTATCTCGTTTATTATTTATAACTATATTTAGCAATTAATTTGACTAAGAAATACATTAACAGTTAAAATTTGAAAAAAAAGTATGAAATAATTAATTAGAAAGTCTTGCTCTTTTCTTTGCCTCCAGGTACCCTGTTCCTTTCCTTTAAGGCAGCTGACATTACGAATATCTTGTGCATCTTCCCAGGGATATTCTGTATGTGTACAAATAAGTCACTTTTTCTTACCCAGATGGAAATGCTCTTCCCACACTGTTAGACACTTGTATCAGTTAGGCACCATACAAGTTTTGCTAAGAAGTTCTTCATTCTTATTCCATTGAGTCGATGTACTATGATTTAATTAGTCATTTACTGATGAGCATTTAGATCTTTTGGATTCCTTTCCCCAGCTTGTTACCATTAGAAATAATGCTGAAAAAAAATAAGTTTGTAAACCCCTTATTTCACACATGCACTATTATATTAGAATTACCACATTCAGGACATGTGTGTTTATAATTTTGATAGATACTGTCAAATTTCCCTCAGTGGAGAATATACTCATTTAAATTCCTACCAGCAATGTAAGAAATTAGTTTTCCTCACAACTTAGCTAAAGCAATATTTTACAAATTTTTGATATTTGCAAATAAGGTAGGTGAAAAATGGATCATAAATGTAGTTTGAATGTGCATTTTGAGTGGAGTTTCTATAACAATGCTTTATAGCTACTGATATTCCTCTGCCAGTGAATTGTACGTTCATATCTTCTGCTCAATTTTATTGAGTGCTGTGTTTTTTAATTATTTGTAAATTTAGATTGGGAAATCCAAACTCATTTTAATATACATTATGGAATATGTATATTTATATTCAAATTATATGTATTCATAAGCCAGATAGATTTGTATTCAACTTTTTTTTTCAGATGGCTACACAGTTATACAAAAAAGTAATTGAAAAATTCTTTTTCCACAATCAGTTCTCGGATGTATGTGTGTCTATTTCTGGACATCTGTTCTGATTGAGCAGATTAAATCATGATTTTAGTGACTGATAGTTTATAACTTACTTTAGTATTTGTAGAGTTAGTCCCTCTACATTATACCTTTTTTAATTTTCCTCATTTCCCTTGACAATCTTGCTCCCTTATTTTTTAAAGCAAATTTTAGAATGAATATGTTCAAAATAAAAATATAATGATATTATATTTATTGAGCTCATGTTACCTTTGGAACTTAACTCAGAGATGATATCCTGATAACGTTAACAATATCATATTCCTTTACAATTGTTTGAATCCTCTAAGTTCCTTAATATGCTTTAGTGTGTTTTTTTTCAGTTAATTATTTTAGGGATTTCCATGTATCCTACCATACCATCTGCAAGTAATTATAGTAATTTTTCTTTTATAAATAATTGTTATGCATTTAATTTTTTTCTTGTCCAATTATATTGGATGTTACTTCCAGAACAGCTCTAAATCATAATGGTGGTAATGAAAACACTTGTGTTGGTCTAATTATACATTTTGGAAGATACTAACTGTAAGTTAAGATAGATTTTTATTTTTATCATGTTATAAAATAGTCTGTAATAACTGCTTTATTAAAGATTTTAAAGAAAAGCAATCTTAAACATAAAAATAAAATGGCAAGACCCCTTTAAAATGAAATACATGAAAAACTGTAATAAGTTTATATCTCTCATCTTTTCTCCTTCTGATCCAAACTTCATGTAGCTTTATAAATTTTTTCCAAAACACAAAAATCAATACATATAATTCCCTATCCAATTATCTCCAGTGGCTTCAATTATTGCAGAAAACTGTCAAAATACCCTCAGCACTTGAGGTATAATACCCTTCAAAATATGTCCCCAATTAATCTTTACCCCCCTGTTTTCTAAATTTACATGCAAAAACTCCACAGTCTTGCTATGCCAGAGATTTTCTCATCGATTAGGTATTCTTACCACTGTTATTATTTTAAGCCTGTGTTTTTTGTTTCTTCTGTCATAAAGCCTCTCTCAACCTTAAACCTACCAAACTTCTTGGCTTGGTTTCCTAAACAACCTTCAAAGATATAATTACTTCTCTAGGATTCTACATTATTTTCGTCTTCATAGACTTATCCATAGAAAATGACTCATTCTCTTGGATATACTTTATACCAGTTTTTCAATCCTGCTGTAATTTTTATAAAATTATAATGAGATATCATATTTAGCATATTTATCTTAGAATTGTGTTATATGCAAAAAAAAAAAAAAAAAACGATAATTGTTTTAGTTATCTTTGTAATTCTAGTGCCTAGTACACTCCCTGGAATAGAGAAGGTGCTCATTAAATGGCAGTTATAGCTTCAAAAATGGATTTAACAATAGGTAAAAACCGTAACGATTGAATGTTGCCAAAAAGTGTCTCTAATTAAAAACAATTAAAGGACAATTCAACCAATATTTATAATATATTAGAATAAACATATGTTCTATGGAATAATTATAATGAATTTAATGGCATATTTTGAGGATCTTGATATATACTATCATTAACTGTTATGTGTGGATGTGCAAGCCTTCCTAAAATTGTATTTATGGACCATATATAGGCAAAACAAAATGCTTTAATTATTTTATATGTATTTACTGTTAAAAGACTTTTAAAATGCATTTTAAATTTAGTTTCTGAAATAGATAACTCCTATCTCTGTTTTATCAATTTGCCTAGAGAAGATTCTTAGTAGATTTCACAAACCCAAACATTGTAAAACTACCAAGAATAGGTGCCTGGAGTCTGAATAAGTGCAGCTTCCCTAAATTATGAAATATTGTGGTGACTTATTTGAGTCACTAATACACATACTAAGATAGAGTGTAGAAATACTGGCAAATACGCATACTAATTAGATCTCAGGAGTTGTGTGAGTGGACTCGAGCATGTGCACTAAGAGGCAAAATAGCGGAATTCACCAGTATATGACCTCCTGGAGACATTCAGTCGGTAAGGGGGGAAGGCCTCACCTGAGTATGCGTACAACGTCAGTAAACACACTGCGCATGCTCACCTCCCAACCGCTGGCAGGCCGCTGCATATTTAGACAGCTACCCCAAGGAAAAAGTCCGGGGAGAAGAGATGCAACACCCCAGAAGCATGCCAGCATGTCAGACCCCAAATCTGAAGCTCAAACTGTGCATTTGTCTTTCTAGTCACCCGCTTGGCCTCTTCCAAGTGTACTTTCCTTCCTTTTGTTCCCGCCTAAAGCTTTTAATAAACTGTCACTCCTGCTCTATGACTTGCCTGACTGTACTTCTGCCTTCTGCCCCTCAGTTCATTTCTTTCTTCTGAGGAGACAACAACTGAGGTTTCTAGAGACCCTATAGACTCACCACCACTAACATATTTTGGTGTCATATGACTCATAACTTGCAGCACTAACATACTTTGTTGCGTGACTTGGATATATTCCCTAGTGGTAAGCGATCTCTTCGCCTCACCTTCGGGTAAATTTGATTTTTCTTCTTGAGCTGAGACATCCATCTTCTCTTGCTCTTGGTCGCTGGTTCTCCTGGTTCTTGGGCCTTCAGACTTAGACTGGGTCTTACAACATTGGATCCCCCAGCTCTCAGGCAAATGGGCTTATATTAGAACTACACTATTGGCTTTCCTAGGCCTTAGCAGTTTGCAAACTTCTCAGCCTCCATAATCCTATGAGCCAATCCCTCATAATGCATCCCTTTCTATACATCTATAGATATCCTCTTGGCTCTGTTTCTCTGGAGAACCCTAACTATACACTGGCAAGAGACAGGTTCCTGGCTCATGGGCAAATGTACATTTCTCTCAACACAGTAAGCAGCATAATTATCAGCATACTTGGTATCTATTATTTGAGTCCAATCCTTAAGATGATAGAGAAAGAGACAGGTAACACCTGCACATGCAGTGGATGTTGTTAATAGGAAAGGAACTCTGCCGTTAAGGAACCGGAGTCTTTTACACTGGATAGTAAGCCCTGCTTGCCCTTTGTTTCAGAGAGAGGTACCATTTATCTCTGTCTTCCAAGACATTTTGCTACAAAAATAGCCCTGAAAAGAAATTCTGGAACAAAGGAATTCAGCCCTTCTTGTAAGATATCCAGAAGCTCATGAGCCTCAAGGAGAATTGTCTCCCAATCTTTGGTATTGATAATTGACATATAGATTCATAATATATTTAAGGAATATATATGGGACTGTTTGACACTGAACTCTTACATATTACATCCTTTTAAAAATGTTGGCTGGGTGTAGTGGCTCACACCTGTAATCCCAGAACTTTGGGAGGCCAAGGCAGGCAGATCACTTGAAGTCAGGAGTTCTAGATCAGTGTAACCAACATAATGAAACATCGTCTCTACTAAAAATACAAAAATTAGCTTGGCAGGCTGGCATGTGCCTGTAATGCCAGCCACTATGGAGGCTGAGGCAGGAGAATTGCTTGAACCCAGGAAGCAGAGAAGTAGAGGTTGCAGTGAGCTGAGATCACACCACTACACTCTAGCCTGAGTGACAGAGCAAGACTGTCTCAAAAAAAATTTATCTTGTTATACAGAAGGAGCCATTTTTCCCAATTCCATGTCTGTATCATTTATTCACCTTTTTCTTCCTCTTGCTGTTACAGAACATGAACTTCTTCCTACTAAATAATACACCAGATTTATTTATTTAGATCAATTTTATTTTGCTTCTTGATTTAAAAATGTTAACCTCAAGGTCATCTGAATCCAGATTATTTCTGAATTCCTTTTCTAAGTCACTAATTTCTCATTATTCTGAGTCACCATTGTAAATACATACTGTAAAAGTTTAAAACACATTAGAACATATGCTCTTTAAAGCCTAAGGAAGAGAGATAAATTAATGGCAATAAAATTCTGTAAAAATTACCACATATGTATTTAACGCATATATTCCATTTCCATAATTAAACACATACACTGAGAAACATATGTACAAATTTATACACCTGGTAGGGTGGTTATATATTTGGGTTCTGCAGATTACCCATGTTCACACCCAGGCTCTGCCACTCAGAGCAGAGGAAGCTCAGTTTCCTCACATGTAGTAATAGAGACAGTCGCAGTAATATATATCCATCAGAGGATTGCTGTAAAAATACTTGAAATTAAATTAAAATTAAATTGCTGTCTTTTTATTCCATTACTAGACCTAGTAAGTGCACAATAAATGCTAGGTGTAATTATAATGCAGAGTGATGCAGAAAAGAACTAGGTTTTCAGTCACCAATGGACAGGTAGCATAGCCATTCTCAATATCAGCATCTGTGTAAAATTGGTATTGCAGTAACCTGATTTTTGTATTTAATCTAACAGCAATATTCTGTTGTTCTGTGACTATAAATACATTTTTATCTTGGCTCTAAACTGTCAGTAATATAGCGACATTCAATCATGAACAACCAACATAAAAACTATTATTGTAATTTTATTATTATTGTGATTACTATTATTCAGACAACTGTAATTATTAGTTTGATTGCTAGAGCTTATTTAGCTTTCTCTCACAACCAGACAGTAGTGTTTTGCAATCATATTTTTCTTCCTAAGGAAAATTATTAAGTACTATTATTATGTCTGCTTTACAAATGAGAAAACTGAAGCTTGAATAGCTTAATGAATTGACTAAGGTCACAAAGAATAAAGCCTGAAGAGTGAAGGAACAGGAATGCAATCAAAGAAAATTAGGATAATTTGGATAACGGGCATGAATTTAAAATTATGTTTTCTATAAACCTTCGATTATAAATTTATGAACAAAATTTTAAGTGTTTCAAAGACAAGGACCATTTATTTTGTTCCCCAGTTTTCTTTAGAACTTGTATAAAAAGAATGTTACTGTAATGTTTTCAATAATGACATATTGACTGAATCAATGAGCTAATCAGCTTATTCTCCTAGTCATATCTCAGTAACATATTTGTTTCTTTAGGTGAGACATAGCAGTCTCAATTCACAAAGAGAGAGTATTATTTTTTTCATTGTGTCTCTGAGTAAATATATAATAGCTATTCAGAATCCAGTATGATGGAGTCAAAGGACATCTCAGTGATCCAGTGTATTAGTTTTGGAACCCTGCCACAGTATGTGGATTTCAGAAGCTCTAGTTGAGGGTTTTTTTGTTGTTGTCGTTGTTTTTTAAATAAAGGAAATTTTGGCACAGTGATCATTGATTTCCCATGTGAATATCAAGTGGTTGGCAAAAGACAGGCAAAGTGAGATCAGTACTTAGTTCAGGAGACCGGGTAGGCATTTATCTTTGCCAATGACATACCATGTTTTGATAAAATGTGGCAGGTAGAATGTCAACATCTCCCAGAGTTAATCTCGCAATTATAGGTGATCTCTATCTTGGATAAAGAATTTTTTTTTTTAATTTGAAGTGATGAATTCTTAAATGATCTCAAAATCTCAATTACATGTACGTTTTTTGGTTATTGTTCTTTAAGCTTATAAGAAAAAATACAAGTACTACTAAAATTAAAGGATCATGAATCAGGAGTAGGTCATGTTGACATAATATAGTTTTCCTTCCAGCTCTTAACATGAAGCTTTGAAATGATGCCCAGATTTTCCAAATCACAGAAACAATGTACAATATTATCAATATGGGACTGATATGCAGATAGTTAAACAACACAGACCTTTCATCTGTTTAACCAAGAGCATCTTATGCCAAACATGAACTCTTTTGTTTTGTTTACACTATTGTTACAACCTCTTCCCGTGCTTCCTAAGGCAAGAGTAAAATTAGAGTCAAGAATTTCATTTTGATATTATCAGAAAATATAGGATGCTCATATTCTAATAAGGACAATATTAACCACATTTGCTCAGAAAATAATTTGTGTCTGATAACATGCTAATCATTTTTCATATATCATTTCTATATTATATTACTTTAGAGACAAATTGATCTTCCAAAAGATTAAATAATAAGCCAAAGTCAAGTT
Organism: Cebus imitator; assembly: GCF_001604975.1. Taxonomy (NCBI): domain Eukaryota; kingdom Metazoa; phylum Chordata; class Mammalia; order Primates; family Cebidae; genus Cebus; species Cebus imitator. The sequence continues at coordinate 5,068,288 of NW_016107331.1, read as the reverse complement.
CTGTCTGACTCCAAAGTCTGTGTTCAGACAGTATTATGTGGCCTTCTACAAATTCATATTCATTTCAATAAACACTACTGAACAAGGGTTATGTACCTGGGGAAGACTTTTCTAAATTGTTCTTAATCAGGTACGGCCTGAAAATAATTTCCGACAGCCAGCCTGTCCAAACTTTTTTATACGTTTGATTCAATAGAAATGTTAAAAGTCATTCCCCAAACACTAAAAGTTGTAAAAGTAAATGGATATAGAAGGTGCTAGAAATATCTTTTTTCTAAAGTTACTGTAGATATACTTAAGAAAAGACTAACGCTGTTATTTATTAATTGTTTGTTAATAGGTCTTAAAAAATAAGCAAACTGGAATTTAAATGTTATATATAATTCATGAACAGAAGCCCCTGATTCTCTATTTGTGTATGAATTCAAGGGAAGAATTCTAAATATCATAATTACATATACATATATATATGTATATAATCTACTTAATTATTATTGTTAATCTGTGTTATGTATATGTATCCTTTTATCATTTCAACATTTGTGAATTTTATTGTTGGATATTTTGTATTTACTTTATAAACATATATTTTTTATCCAAGTTCTTAAGTATTTTAAGTGTGCAGTCTTATGGTTCTAATACTGTATTTTTAAAAAATTACAGAAGTCAGAATATTTCAAATAGAGCATGCAGCGTTTCTCTGATATCCTTTTATTTGTTGAGACAGAGCCTCTCTCTGTTGCCCAGCCTGGAATGCAGTGGTAGTCTCAACTTAGTGCAATCTCTGCCTCCCAGAGTCAAGCAATTTTCCTGCCTAAGCCCCCTCAGTAGCTGGGATTACAGGCACCCACCACCACACCCTGGCTGAGGGGTAATTTTTGTACTTCTTTTTAGTAGAAATGGGGGTTTTACCATGTTGGCCAGTCTGGTTTTGAACTCCTGACCTTGTGATTCGCCCTACTCAGCCTCCCAAATTGCTGCGATTACAGGTATAAGCCACCATAACCGAACTTTCTGTGATTTTCAGTAAATGGGAGGTAACCAGCCAAAGGTGAAACAATTCATGACTTTGGGAGCAGCTTAATTCCAGGCCATTGTACATTTCAGTTAACTGTATTCCTTCTTATTCTGAAAGTGTATTCATATGAAACAATATTTGCTTTACTCCACAATGAAAGGAAAATGTAAGAACAATCTATTTTTAGAGCCCAAGATGAACGGTTCACTTGAGCCCAGGAGTTTGAGACTAGCCTGGGTAGCATGGTAAAACCCTGTCTCTACAAAAAAAAAAAAAAATATATTAACCTGGCATAGTGGCTTTTGCCTATAGTACTAGCTACTCTGGAGGCTAAGGTGGGAGGATCACTTGAACCAGAGAAGCAGTAGTTGCAGTGGGCCGAGATCATCCCACTGCATTCCAGCCTGGGCAACGGAGCAAGACCCTGTCTCAAAAAAGAAAAATAAACAGAATAGTCTTACTGCTGTGCCCAAAAATTAAATTCACCAATATTTTTGCTAATTTAAAATAGGCACATAAATATGATACAACACATAAATATCTGTTCATAGAAATATTATCATATTTTAATTTTTATATCAAAAACATAAAATGCATGTTGCGCTGTATTTTGATACTTTTTTCTAATTAAAGTCAGTTGATTTTTTTATATTTCTGAAGTTATAAAGTTTACTAAAAATTTATTTTTAATATCAACAAATTTATTGGAGGCATATCAATTACTGTATAATTCTCTCCCAATGGTGTTCTCTGTGTCTATTAGTATTTAAAAATGATCCAGGTGGCAGTAATCCTGGGGAAATCTCCCCTGCTAGGTAGAATTCTCCTTTCCTTTTGAGTATGGGTGGGCCCAGTGAAAATGATGAGATATCATCCCCATGATTAGTTTATACGGCAAAGATGAAGAGATTTTGAAGATGTAATTAGGGTCCTTAGACAGATGACTTTAGGTTATTCAAAAGAGGGATTATCCTGGTGGTCCTTACCTGATCAGATGAGCCCACTAACGGAGAATCTAGAGATCAGGGGCAGAAGAGCTTCTGAAAGGCAATCCCTGTCACTAGACAGGGAACCACCGGAAACCTTTAGGAGTTGAGGACCTCAGTCCTACAGCTCCAAGGAACTGAATTCTGCCAACAGCCAGTGAGCTTGTAAGAGAATCTCAAGCATTAACTGAGATCACAAACTTGACTGACAACTTGATTTTAACTTAGTGAAAACCCTGAGCAGAGGACCTAGCTAGCCTAGGCTTAGATTCCTAACTCACAGAAACTGTGGGATAATGAATTTACACTGACTTTAGCCAGTAAGTTTGTGATCATTTGTTACACGGCATTAAAAAAATGAATAGAGCTATTTTTTTTCTGGTCTTAAACCGTTAAGAATTTTTGATATGTTCATCGCATTATAGTATGGAGAAAATAAGTGCAGATAAGCATTCATACTTCCTTTATTCTATTAAATAGCTACTTTTCTCAACCATCAGTACTACTTATTTTTTCTCAGTTCAAACAGCAAAATTGAATAATTAAAACATTGTTAACTTCCAATAAAGGCCTGAAGCAACACATAAATAAATAAATAACCATAAATTTGGTGTTAGTAAATCAATAATACATCCGAGTTCTCTATCCTGTAGATTCAAGTCACAGTCCAATTTTCTTCTAAAAAATTGAACTTGAGTTTTATTTCATTTCTGTATTTTTTAAACTATGAAATATAATATCTAGAAATACATTCATTTCAAACAATACCATTTCAACTGGACCAATCAATTTAAATGCCCCATTGGACTGATTATACAGAGATAAGCAAAGTGTATATAGATAAGCAAAGTATATGATGAAAATATGACTTATTTGCTGTTCTGAGAAAATTCTCATGTCCTTTCAGTTTTTCCAATCATAGTATCTGTGACTTACTCAACAACATAATGAGGATTATTTTATTTGTAATGATTTTGATGTTCCAAGTCAACTAACAAAATATTTTTAAATTATGCAACAGGACATATTTCTGAAAAGATTTCTTTTGTAATGTTGAATTTTATAAATCAAGTATTATTTCTTCATTGCTGTTCTAAAAGTGCATTACCAAAGGGAAAAGTGGCTATAAAATAATCATACACTCTGAAAAGTGCCGACAGTATTTTTTTAAAACTATGTCTTAATTTTAATATAAATCAAAAAATTGAATGCATCTTTAAAATGATATTAGGTAAGTTAAATGTAATATGTAAATCACTCTTTCAAAGTAATATTAAATTATCTAATATTAAAATTGAATCTCAGACAGCATCAATAAAATTAATTTAGCCATGTATAATTATATCGCTATATGTTAAATTATTTAACCTGAGAAAAAGTCCCTAGCCTAGGTCAAGCCCTTTGTTACAAGTTCTCAAACATCTGCCTCTATGTTAACAATAGGTTAATTGTATTTTAATGACTTTAATGCTTACCTCCTGATATGGTTGGATTCTGAGTCCCCACCCAAATCTTATCTCAAATTGTAATCCCCACGTGTTGAGGAAGAACCTGGTGGGAGGTGATTGGATCATGAGGGCTATTCCCAATGCTCTTCTAGTGATAGTGAATTCTCACCAGAGCTGATAGTTTTAAAGTGTGGCACGCACTTGCTCTTGCTCTCTCTCCTGTTGCCTTGTGAAGACGGTGCTTGCTTCTTCTTCAACTTCCCCTATGACAGAAAGTTTCCTGAGACTTCCCCAGCTATGCAGAACTGTGAGTCAATTAAACCTCTTTCTTTATGAATTACCAGTCTCAGATAGTATCTCTATAGCAGTGTGAGACCAGACTAATACACCTCCTCAATTCCCTGCCACAAGCCAATGAGCTCCACTAGGAAAAAACTGTATCTTATTCACCACGTGATTTTCACTGGGATGACTAGCACAGTGTGTAGTCCCACAGAAATCGTTACTGGGATGGTTATCTGACCAAAGGAAGGAGAAAGGGAATGAGGAAAGAAAGGGAGGAAGATTGGAAGAGACAAAGGGAGCAAGGAAGGCAAAGGATGCAGAATAGAGAAGAAAGGCTGGAAGGTAAGGAAACAAGAGGGGAGGAAAGATGGATGGATGGATGGATGGATGGATGGATGGATGGAAGGCAATTATCATGAATTTAAAGAATATTTTTCTACAGTAATAAAATTATACCTATCTTTTAATAAAGACCTACTAAGAGAGATTTATCTCTTTAAGATACCTATTATGTACATTTTACACATTTACATAGTGTGTAATTGAAAACATATACAAGAAATTCTATTATATAAATAGTTCTTGGGGACCATTATTAAAAACCTGGTGACAATTTTTTTCTGTAAAATGAAGATATTAATAATACTGATCTCATTGTATTTTGTGAGAATTAAAAGAATATAGAAAAGAACTTAGAATAATGCCTGGAACACAGCAAATGCTCAATAAATATTGTTACTGTTTTGATTGTGCTAGTACTACTGCTAATTATCATTATTAAAGTGAAATTAAAAATTTTTGTTCAGCATTGTATGCCTGTGTTAAAAAGTCTCCTGTACTCCATAAGTATATATGCCTACTATGTACCCATAAACATTAAAAATGAAGAAAACAAATTTGTGTCCAAAGTTTCACTGACATTAACAGCACCTGAGTTTGAATGCAGGTAAGTCTACCCCAAAGCCCACATTCATTATATTATAATAAAATATGACTGCTCAGATGTTGAAATGCTTCAAATTCTCACTGGCCATGTTCATAATACTGTTTCTATAATTGAAATGTATCTTTAAGGCATTCAAATATTAAATCTGTACTATTTGGAGACTATCTGTGCTCCTAGTCATTCTGTGGATGTTGCCATTCTCTAAAAGAAACTGAATGACATGCAGTCAATATATGGATGTAAAAAGAGAATGACCAGTTCCATTGCTATCTTCTTCACATGGAAAAATTTCTTCTGTTTTCATCTGAGTAAATATTTCTCAAGCAGCAAAGGAGTTGGAGAGGGGATTCTTCTTGCTGAAGCTCTATCTGTTCAAATTTTGAAAACAAAGACTCTGAGGATTTTCTTTTTTTATGTAACTATTTAAAAAGTTCACAATTTAAACCCATCTAACTCTTTTCTCCAGTGATTATTGGTTAGAGCAAATATTATTTGAAATTTTGTATTTTAGTTTTTTCTATGTGAGCTATTAGATTACATTATGATAGCTTGGTTTGGTTTTGCATTGTTTCAAGTCAGTCTGCTCTGACTTATTGCTGGTTACTATTCTTTTTTGTTTTGTTTTGTTTTGTTTTTGAGACTCTGTCGCCAGGCTGGAGTGCAGTGGCGTGATCTCGGCTCACTGCAACCTCCATCTCCTCGGCTCAAGCAGTTCTCCTGCCTCAGCTTCCCGAGTAGTTGGGACTACAGTCGCACACCACCACGCCCAGCTAATTTTTATATTTTAGTAGAGACGGGGTTTCTCCATGTTGGCCAGGATGGTCTCAATCTCTTGACCTTGTGATCCGCCCGCCTCGACCTCCCAAAGTTCTGGGATTACAGGCCTGAGCCACTACACCCAGCCTGCTGGTTACTATTCTAACAGCAATGAATTGACAGATCCTTCCAAGAAGTTCACAAGCTTCTGTAGGACCCAGGTGATACAATTCCTGGCATTTCTACATGTAGTCATAGAGTCTGCTCCAGTAAAAATGAAAAACAAATTCCCCCTAGCACCAAAACTGAAATGTTCAGTTATTTTCCATAACATTGATTTTATTTCACCTTTTTTTCTTCTGAGAGAGTAGTTGAAATAAAATATCCTGTAATAGGCAGCATTTATACCCTATAAACCATACCCAGGCCTGTATTTCTTTTGGGTTCATCAAATATGGTATATAATCTAAATTTTGTTCACATGATAGTTTCTCATTTTGAAAAGTAGCATGAAATTAATTAGGATACTTTATATTTGCCTAAAAGCATAATATTGAGATATTACTTTTTATACTATATTTGATATATTACAAGGTTAAAAATTATAGTAAAAAAATTTAGCTGTTGTCTGAAAAAGGGATAACTTTTTAAGAATTTCTCCAATGAATCAAGATTAAGTGAACCATGAATGGAGATAAGTCAATTTAATAATAGCAAAATCTACAACATTGAAAGTAAAATCTGCCTGGAAAATAAGGATAATCAGTATTTACCTTATTGTGGCTTTTCTTACTCTGTGTTGTAGTACTTGCTTACAGCTCCACGTTTGGTTGATCTCCTTCCAGGTAGATCCTCCTTCTCAGTAGTTCCTCCTCCTCACTGCCCGAAAGCCTTCTCACAGTTCTCTGAGGCTGCAGTTTCTGAATGCTAATTCTCTTCTGAGACAAAGAATGCCAAAATGTGGTATGAAGTTAGTTGCTTTGGTGTCAAATCTTTTAATCACTTGAATTTCACATTAGTAACTTACCTGTTTCCAAAACTCTACCTCCAGTCCCTGAGTCCATTGATGTGGAGCCAGGCATCAGTTTCTTACTAGGTGTCCCATTCTGTCACTGTTTCACCTGCAATGTGATTCCGGGGTCCCATGTAACCACTTAGCACTTAGGACTTAGCATTCACCCTTGAATAGTAACATTTATATTTGAGTACCTTATTTACTGATATTCTTTCAAACATCTCTGGAATTTTGAATTTCATTCTCTTCTTTAGAATGATCAAAGCTTTTTAAATTTTCTCAAGACATAAACAATTCCAAAATGATAAAACAATCTCTAGGTATAGTTCATTAATTTCTCGATGCTGTCACTAGCATTTCTCAGAATTCTATAGTGATTCTTTTATCTGTCTTGAATTTCCTCTTTTTGAGCTTTCCCTCTATTTAGCAAGAACTTAGTTTGGTTGCCAAGGCTATCATATCATATTCATCTTATTAATTCTTCACTTGTTAGTGTTTCCATAAAAATCTTGATGCGCATATGTATGTATCCACAGTCACACACCCACAGACGTGAAAGCTGCAATTAATGAGTTTCTTACTATCTCCTCTGCAAAATGATCAACCACATTTTATTAAATATAGTATTATTGGCCTTCTATTTGGATATTTTTAGTGGTTATAAGTATCAGCTATTTGCCAACCCCCTTTACCCCATATCTAACCCTGACACTGGTTCATCCCTGGTTCTGACCCCTTTTGGTCAGATGAGGGTGCCGATTTCCAGGAAGCTGATGGGTCTTTTAGGTTAACATACACACTTAGAATTACCTCCTTTGTAAGCTATTTGAAAACAAAGTGCACATTGTTTTGTATTGTTTATTCTGTACAAGGCACTGCAGTAGGCACTGTACATAATGACTTATCTGGATCATGAATATTTCCTCTTCAACACCCTCATGACCAAATCCTATTTTATTAGCTCTGACTTTCCCCTGTGCATCTGGGAAAAATGAACAATGGAAGAAGCAGACAGTCTCTAGAACTCTGCCTTGCGTTCATTTTTTCATCAGGACCTGCTTTGATGCAGAGAGGTAATCATTCTCTCAGTTACCTGCACTGTCACAAAGGAAAAACATTCTTGAAACCACTCTTATCAGTGATGCAGAAAGAAATCACAGGATTTCCACCCGTGTCAAGACACTATACGATAGTGTGCTGTAACTTTACTCCTGATGGGAGCACAATTCTGTCCTTCCACATTCAACACAAAGTGTATTTAGTAACTTATTCATAGATTTACTAATTTAATCCAGAATTATAATTTGAGTGTCCTAAAGTAACAACCTGAGCTAAAGAGGCAAGATCACAATTTGTATTAAACTTTCTTGAAAGTGACAGCCAATAATTTTTTTAATAAATGAATGAATGTGAATGAACTAGAAAATAAATATATTAGATGAGGGTGAGTGTGTTGTAGAGAATTTAAACAAAGTTATATGACAGGGTCGTGACTTCTGATTGGGTAGGAAGGGAAGCTTTTCTGAGGGAGTGATATTTTACAGGAATCGGAAGAATGAGAAGCAGCTGGACTTCCAGTTTCTGTGACAGATGCATCTAAGCACAGGGTAGAGCTACTACAAAGGTCCTGAGGTAAAGTGAGCTTATTATCGCCTAGGAATAAAAAGAAAGCCAGTGCGTCCAAAGCCTAATGATGGAGGTGGGAAGATAAACAGTGTGAGTTTGGAGCATGTGAGGAGTCACAGTGTGCTCCCCCATAAAAGTGTGTATGTCCATGTCTAAAGCCTTGAAATCTGAGAATATTACTTTATTGGGAAAAAGGATCTTTGCAGATATGAAGATGAATCTCAAGATGAGATCATCCTGGATTATTCCGGTAGATTCTAAATTGAATGACAAGTATCCTTGGAAAAGGAAGAAAAGGAGAAGACATAAACAAGAAAAGAGAAAATACAGAAAAGAAGATATGAAAGCAGAGGCAGAGATTGAAAAGAGGTAGCCATAAGCCAATGTGGCCAAGGAATATAAAGGAACTAAGATATCTTCCCCAGAGTGAGAGGGAGTGAGAACCTGCCATCAGCTTGATTTCAGAGCTCTGGCTCCTGGAATGACTAGAAAAAAGTTTGTTATTTTAAGCCATCTAGCTTGGGGTAATTTGTTGTGGCAGCTTTAGGAAGCTAATAGTGACAGATAAGCAGAGGACTGATCATTTGGAACATTGAGAGCATGTATAAGAACTTTGGAATTTTATATACATTTAAAGAACAACTTGGGGGCTTGCAGGGGGATGGAGAATGAGGGGCTCAGTGTTAGAGGAAGAAGATGGTCTGATTTTCATAGAGGCAGATCAATATTGGTTATTAGATTATGGTCAGGTACAATACAGTTTTGGGCTGAATCCTGGATTTTCTCATATTAGCTATCAGCTATATGACAGAGGATGATGTCTTTCAAGCATCTACACCTTAGTTTCCTCATCAAGTTGATGTGGATAAAAATAATGCCCTAATTCATAGATTTGCTACTAGAATTCAATGGGTTTAAAATTTAAAGTACTCTGGAACAATCCTAATAAGTACTTAATAGGTACTTAAAAAACTTCAGGCATTATTGTATTTTGAAAAGCTTGGAAAATAGATTTTTAGGAGGCAAATGATGAGGCAGGGAGAAAAGAAGGATGTGGGAGTCCCAGCCAAGAGATTGGTTCAAGGTGGTGATTTGAGGAGTGAATGGAGTTGAGAAGTGTTTTGAAAATAGAATCTACTCTACTTGGATTTGGGAGGTAGGAGAAGAAAAAGGAAGACGTGCAGCTTTTCAGTTTGAGTAACTGAGGACCTTGTAATACCATGAACTAGTAAGGACAAGATATAGGACACCTAAAGGCACAGACTTTTTATAGGAAGAGTTCTGTTTTGTATACATTAAGTTTCAATGCCTCTTAAGTATTCAAGCCAAGAAGGCAATTATACAGATTATTGTAGGGTATAGAGAGTGTTTTTTTTTTTTTGGAGCTTAGGGTTAGAGATATTTTAAAAACCATTAATCTATTGGTGGTGTTTAAACTGTGGAACTGAGTTGGATCACTTATACAGAATGTTTAAATATTTTACTGAATCTATTATTTAAAAATAAGAAAAAGGGAAAACAATGATAATAAACTCCAAAGTTATAATTTACAACACTTTACTGTTATTTCCACTGTATTATTCGGCTCAGGTTCCTAAAACTAGTCACCCTAAATGGAATGACTTAAGCAGTAACTATTTCTTTCTCACAGTTCTCAAAGATGGGAAGTTCAAGACTAAGGCGTCACCTTCTTGCTGTGTCCTCACATTGCAGAGAGAGCATGTGAGCACTCTGGTCTCTCTTCCTCTTCTTATAAGAACATGAATATTACATTGGGAGGGCCCTACCCTCATGTTCTTATCTAAACCTCACTACCTCCTAAAGGCCCATCTCCAAATGCTATCACATTAAGGGGTGGGGTTTCAATATATGAATTTGGAGGTACACAACATCCAGTCCATCACATTTGCCCTTGAGGTCATCTACATCTATTGTTTCTGTATAGTGCGAAGATAATTTATAATGATGTGCTACTGCACATTTCTTTCCAACTCTGTATTCCAAGATAGTACCTTGGTAACTTGAAACAGCCATCGTTAGGTAATCATAACATAGACATTGGAAAATGCTATAAACCAGCCTCTTTCCCTTCAACCCCCTGGAAAACTGGTCAGTTAACATTTGCTAGCATATCATACCACTGGGCCTTGGGAGGTTTCGTTTGTTTGTTTTTAGGACTAAAAAATACTGTCATTTATTTATATGCCGATACTTGTCAAATAAGACTTTTCATATCACTGGAATAATTTTATTTCTTAACAGTGTATTTATGTTAAGATACCATATAAGTTAATTCTCTGAGGATAAGATCTTTGAGAGGAAAAGTCCATGGAGGTGAGGATTATTGCAAAAGCAGTAGAGTTTTTAAAAAGGGAAGAGGGTTAGGTCCAGAACCCTAGAGAAAAATATTAGCCTGAGATAGAAAAGAGTCATCTGTAGTGACATCAGCAAATACCAGTGGCAGTAGTTGTATGTGCTTATGTGGGAGATGATGAGGACATTGCTTCTTTTCCTGCCAGAAGGAGAAGGGGAAGGCATCCTGCCAAGCCCATGACTGAGAAAGAAGTCTCATTTCCCCCAGTTGCAACTACCACATCTGCCCCTAACTGGAATGAACACAGCCAACAACTTGCCAACCATTTTCCCTTATTTCACTAGGCCTTCAAAGACAAAACTATAAAAATCAAAAACCTTTTTTTCCAATTGTTTATGAAAGACCTATATGTCTTGGAAACATGAAAGTACTAACCAATTTTATTTACCTGTACTACTTGCTTATAAAAATTAACCTCTGGAATTCTATGCAAATCACAAGTCTCACAAATCCTCCAAATACCCATAAGAAATAAGTCATGGCAAATTTCTGGAGTTTACATAAATTTCAAAATGCCTTCATTAGCTTATGAGTGGAATGTTTAGCCCTCAGTGCAGTCGAAGCTAAGAAGTTCCATTAGCGTGTAGAGCACTTGATAAAATATTCTATTTCTAGTACCTAAATATAAAAATTAGCACCTGTTATCTCTAAAACGGAGCAATCTTCAGCCACTGTGTAGTCAGTGAGAGGACAGGTAATTTCTGAAATAATAAACCTCCAAATTCCTTAGAGTTTAAGTCTCATAACTATAACCAGCTGTCAGTTGAGAATAACTCAATTGAGCTGAGTATCTAGAGTAGCCAAAAAGCTTTTCTATTTTATTAAATTTCTTCCTCTTGCTGATGATTGAGACCTAACTTCTGTATTGTGGTTTTATGATTGTGATATAAATTACCACCAGGAAATATTCTGATGTCTCCAGGTTGCACAGAAGATCATCAACATAGTCTGGACTGATTTTAAACTACTAGACTAGGGCAAGTCTTTTCACATCACTAGAAAAATTTCATCTCTTACTGGTTTAATACTATTAAGAAAAATGTGTCAGTTCTCTGAGGAGAGGATTTTTTTAAGTTATCCTATATCACAGATATTGTGACACAAGCCTCTAAAGGAGAAACTCATGAGTCAAATAAGTTATTTCCTGTAGATAGGTTATTTGACTGAGTCTCATCCATGTTAGCTGAAGAAGGAGAGATTACTACAGAGATTTATATGCAGCAAGAGTGGAGGCAGAATCTCATAGAAATTACGTACAAAACGGGTTATCAGTTTGAGTCTCATGCAAAAATAGTGTTCTGGATATTTTTGTTAAGAGTATTTTTTTGTTAAGAACAGGAAATTGTAAGCTGCCTTCCTTATGTGCTATCTTTAACCTGGGTCACATTTTCTTTGTATGTCCGTAGAGTTCTCTGCTCACTACTTGCAGGCTTCTTCACCCTTCCATCTATCTCTTAAATGTTTCATAGCTTGCTTTATTCATTATGTACAGAGATTCTTTTATATGCTAGACACTGTGCTTGGTAACAGTAAAAAGATGGCTATGGATTTTGCCCTCACAAAGCATACCTTCTGGTAGGTGAGAGGGACAGTAAACCAGGAATTCAAAGCAAGTAAGGTAAATAGATTGTGAAAAATACTAGTAGAGAAAAACACGAGGCCTTGGGATGAAAAGGGATCTGGGTGAGGTAAGGAAGGCGATGAGTAGTGGGCATGGACAGTACGTTACATACAGTAATTCAACAAAAAGTTAGTTATTTAGAGAGTTGGGGACGGCTGATGAAGCCGAGGGTTTGAAGTGGGAAGAGTTTTGGTTGTATAATTGTAGCAATGGCTTAGTCATAACTGCCAGTTAACTGATAGCCTATGCTGGCAAAGTACATTGACCATTCATTCATTTTCCCTTTCGTGTTGGGCAATGTGTTAGCTGACCCAGCCAAGGAGGCTCTACTCATTCCACTTAGTTCCTTTTTAATTCTGTGATTTGCAGCTCTGTAACAGACTATGTTTTATGAAAGCAGAGATTTGTGACTGTTTTGTTCACTGTGTATCTCTAATACCTAAAGCTGCACTGAGCTCATAGTAGGAACTCAAGAAACATTTATGGAATGAAGTAATTAATGAACGAGCTGTTGAAAAATAAGCAGATTAGAGGATGAATGAGGATTTTATCGATCTAGGATTTTATCAATAATGCATTAGAATGTAACTCAAGAGCTTTTCACCTGAGCAAAATTTGCTAGAACTTTTAGAAATGGAAGTATTAACCCTTATTTTATATATCTTGGGTATGCATTTTAGATTTGCATTCTTTTAATAAAAAAAATTGTTGCTTATATTTAGGTACACATATATGAAGCTACTGGGAATCAAGAAAATACTATTAACATATAATCCATATTTATATCTCCCAAACTAAAATACAGTGCCTATACTTCACTGATACTTAATAATTAGCTGTTGAATAATTGAATGAGTGTGCATATATATTTTTATTTTCTGTATTTTAATGTCTTGGGAAAAGTTATAATATGTCTATCTTTTCTACTAAAAATATATATATATACCTGAGATTATTTAATATTAAATATACAAAATGACTTTACCCATAGAATTAACAATACTATTCAATTTTAGAATATTTTCCCCTCTAACTATAACTTTTCAATGTAGCCTTCAAAAATTTTTGCAAAGTCATGTGTTCTATGAAATGAAAAATACATGATTTTCACAAATGTCACCCACAGAAAAGCAGTCACAGAGCAGATGAACATTAATTAGGTTTTTTGATATATTTCTTGCAACATTTTTTTTTCATTAATCAGCTAAAAATAGATTTTTAATGCTACCCAAAATTTCACACAGTCAAATTGTGCCAGGGATTTTTTTTTTAGATTGAATCAGAAACAGACATCTATTACAAATATGTAAAAAAATGATTTCCAGCTCTTGCAAATCAGATCAGATTTTCATTTGGCAAATTGGTATAGGTTTTCTCTACAGAATCTGAATTGTTCAGGTTGTAAGTCATAACAATATAAGGCAACTTGTTGATGCTGATTGGACTAATGATCTCCAGCATGTAATCATTAATAAGTTTGGGACTAAATATGGATCATTGCAGTCAGTAAGGGAGAGAGAAGAGATAACAGCAAACAAATAACAGCTTCTGTCTGAACAAAACTTTACATTCTAGATTGTTCAACTGTAAGCACTTTGATACATGCTGCAGCTCCAAAAAGAACACAATTGCATATTAACGGCTTAACCAACATCAATCTCTGCCTAAAATGTCAGACTTTCAGCAGATTGTTTTAATAATAATTGAGACGATTTATATTCAGTCATTCACTTTACAAACCTCTGGTATTCACTCAATGCCAGATATTGTTCTAGGGGCTAAATGGTTTATTTAACCAAAA
>NW_016107331.1:5001160-5054355 GCF_001604975.1 Cebus imitator | reverse complement strand
ATAAAAACGAAAATCATGCAGTCATAACATTTTAATGTAAATTATACTAAACATGAATTTTAAATGTTATTATGTTAAATGTTATTGAACTCCAGATGAGAAAACTGAGCCTAATACCATGCTTACCTCATTTGACTAAAGGTATGCTGGGCAACAAATTGCAGAGCAGAATGAGGACCAGTACTCTGGAGACAACCTCAGTTTTCCAGGACAGTCAAAATTTTATGTAATTTTATCTCTTACAGTGAAAGCTTTTTTTAATATTCTATTTTAAACCAATGTTTAAAAAATAAAATAATGAAAATGTTTACATTTGAAAAATGCCTGTTCTATCTTAGTAGGATTAGTAAATAGTGAAAATGGTTAGTCTAATATCCTACCACCCAGCCATTTTCCCTATCCAGAGGAAATCGGTCTTCTCTGCTTGCCAAGTATCTTGCCAGGAATACTTCTGTGAATATATAAGCATGTATGAATACTTCGGGTAATTCTTTTTATTCTGAAATTTTGTGTTTTCTTCCTTATTGTAGCCTATAGGAAACAGAAGACTCTTGCAGAGATACTGATTAGCAGAAAGACACTAGGCTTTAGCGTAACCAGCAGGTCAGAAACATAGGTATTCACTGTTTTGTGATTCAATTTCAGATATACATAATCTACACAATAATTCCACTGACTTAGGTTGATAGATAATTATTTCTTTCCTCTCCTTGTCTACAAGTTTTTAAACTTAACTCTAAACTAAACAAGTTTACCTTTATACCTGGACACAGAAATGATCCCAGGATGCACTTCGGCCATCACACCCTCTTCCAGGAATTTTCTTCTCCTGTCTTCAGCGTGAGATGTGCTTCTGGTGTATATTGTCTCTCTCTCTTTCCCTCTCTCCCTTCCTTCCCTTCTTTCTTTTTTTCTCTCTTTCCTTCTTTCTCCTTTTTGTCTTCGTCCCTTAATGGTGGATCATACCCTTGGATAACTTCTTAAGAAAGTGTATGAGAGAAGCAGATTTTTAAAAATTCTTGACCTCTCGTGTGGTCGGTAGTTTGTACGAGTATAGATTTCTAGTGTGCAAATATTTGTCTTCAAAACTTAAGTGGCATTGGTCCTTTATCTTCTTGCTTCCACTGTGGCTATTGAAAAATTCAGAGTCATTTTGATTATGATCTTTTTGTTGGAGATGTGTTTATTTTTCCTCTTGGAGAACTTCTTTTTGACTCCAGTAATCTAAAAGTCACAGTAATTTGTGTCTTGTGAGGGTCTATTTTTAACTGTTTTGGTATATATGATATTTTGCATTTGCCATTTCTAATGCCCAGGTTGGTACATAAACTCTGTCCATGTTTTTTGCCCCAGTGATCCTTGTTCTTAGGCTAAATAAGCTATCAGAGAGAAATCTTAACAGATGGTAGGAGCAGAAAACATTCCTTGGTCTCCAATCACTGTTCATTTCTATTTCTCACATCATGTGGGGTGCTCACAGAGAACACAAAAGACAGCAATCAATTCCACATTGTCTGATGCTGCATAAGTTCAGCCAATAGTTCATGTTATTATTAATAGTACTATGGCATATTGCAAAAATGCCTACCATTCTTTACTCTCCCATAGAAGCAGTCTATTTTCCTAATGCTTGAATCTGAGCTGGCCAATAGATTGCAATGGAAGTAACCATATACCAGGTCTCAGGCCTTCCTCCTTTCTGTCCATTTTCAGAATTATAGCATGCCATGTGAATAAGACAAGAGCTGGCCTCCTAGAGCATGAGATGTATGTGGCTAGTTGTTCCCCACCCCTTGTGCCAGATAGCCACTCACCAAACCCCAGAAGTGGGGGCACGTAACTTGCCTAAACCTAAGATAGAAAATAAAACCGATTTTAATATCTAGTTTCCATGATGTAAAAAATATTCTTAAACATGATCTGAAGCAATGTCAAAATCAAGGATATGGCTGTAAGACGCCTTCTTAAAACATCTGAGAAAATTCAGATAGTGTGTATTAGACTCTCTCAACTAGACAAAAGGGTTTCTAAAAATCCTAAGGGTACCCCACAGCAGCCTGGCATAGCCAAGCAAAGTATAGAGGTCGGTGGGTATGACCTTTGATGAATGGAACTGATATAATCAAATTTATTGAAAGCTACAAAATTTTAAAGTGAATTAGACTAACAAAGGAACTGCTTGCAAGGATAAAAGAGGAACTTCAAAATTTTAAAAAAGACCTACGGGTCCCTATGTTTCTTTCAACAGGAATGGGAAGAAACACCCTCAGAGGTATATTTTTCAATAACATTTTCAGAAGTGGCCAAAAGAGTGGAAATAAAAGGACATCCAAACGGATGGAGATGAAAAGCAAGAAATGCAATGAATCATGTACTGATTTCTAGAGAGCAGAACCAAGCCCTGATCAAGAAACTTCTCTGTTCCTAGAATAAGTAGGCCTAGTGACATTTGCCTTACTGGATTTCAGAATTCTCATAAAGCAATGACTGCAATGTTCCTTCTGTTTTCTCCACAAAATGAGAGTGATTTTGTAGTTTTTCTGGTTCTATCTCACAGTTATCTGTTGGGGTACACAAGAAAGGTAGCTTCTCTTTCCTAGGTTTTTCACAGGTCTCTGAAGCAAAGAGTATATCCAAAGAGCTGCATCTAGGATTGATACAGATTCACAATTTCATGGCGTTGAGCCAGTGCCATGATTGGATGACATTTGGAAAGATCCTGGATGGGTGCACCATATATTGCCTTTGGAAGTATGTAATTAACTTCCATTAGCTTGCTAGGAGATGAAAAAAAACATGACTCAGCTGCTCTTATCATCCTAGAGAATCTCCTAGCTGACCTGTAGACCACAGATGCGTGAAGAATGTCAAGCTGAATTCGGAAGAGCTTACCTACATCTAAAATTGTTGACCTATAATTTTTATCCAGCGTGCGAGGTAAAATGTTTTTGTATTAACCTATCACAATGCCCTGGTCGGACCATAAAACCTATGTTGTGTTTTAATATGTGGACCCCTTAACCCTGGAACTCAACCTGATTGTCAGCCTTAC
Organism: Cebus imitator; assembly: GCF_001604975.1. Classification (NCBI taxonomy): domain Eukaryota; kingdom Metazoa; phylum Chordata; class Mammalia; order Primates; family Cebidae; genus Cebus; species Cebus imitator. The sequence goes on along the minus strand of NW_016107331.1, from coordinate 5,051,303 downwards.
AAGATAATGGGGAGGGATATTTCAGTCAATAAAGCACAAGGGCTTACTAGTGGTCCCAAATCAGTGGAATTGTCTTAGTTTGTTTTTGTTTGTTGTTATTGTTGTTTCCTGTTCTCATAGGGTTAGCCTCTAAGATTAGAAAATGGCAGCAGACAATCCTGGACTTTCTGAGCTCCATGAAGTTCAATGAACAACTAATGTCACCTCTGTTGGCATTTATTACCCCTACCAATATCAGCCATCATGTGAAAGGTAAAAGCCATTCTGAGTGCTAGCTCTTCATTGTACTTTAACCCTAAAACTGTTTTTATGTGTGGGTCCCTGTAATCAGGGAAATAAGTCTGATTCCTTATCTTAATAAAACAGTAGGGAAGAATCCAGGATGTAATAAGGAAAACACATCATTTATCTAAACTATTCTTCTCTGCATTATAAATAAAACCTCAGTTTAATGGGGGAATGAAGAGAAGAAAGTGTTTGAAATTCACCTTCTGAACCATTAACAATGCCTGGAAGGGTAAATCTAAGAAAGTGAGACTTGAGTTCTTCCAACATGTACTTCACCAGAGCTTCTCCTCTGATTCATTTGTAAATATTGCTATTGTTTTCTTAGTGGTACAAGCTGCTTCAGACTGCACAAGCACCGTCATACTTAACCTTCACAGCTGCTCCATGAGGTAACCTATTATTTGCACCATTTTCCAAATGAAGAATCTCTAGTCTGGGGAAGTGAATTACTAAGTCTTGCAGTTAGCAACTGGCAGGGCTTTTACGCAAACAAGCACACATACATGACATAAAAGAGAATGCTATTAATACATTTCACCCCTACCTCATTTTTATTAATTTTTTTAGTAAAAACTGCTGCTGAAATGTTTGAGGACCACTGGATCGCTCATTATTGAAACTTTAACACAACTGTCATTACATGTTGTTTCAAGGGTATGCAAAGTATTTTAAAAACACAATTTTTAGGGGAAAAAATTAGAAGTAATAATTTGGCCACCCTTAATGTTCTAACACATTTTTTTGGGTAACCTGACAGGTTTTTTAATATGTAGAACATAACACAAGATACCAACTTTTATGGGGAGTGGGATGTATCCTGACATCACTATAGAAAATTAAAGATTGCTGGTTATGTTATTAAGACATACATGTGTCAAAGTGAGATTTCCCAAAATAAAATCTTGAAGCGCAGATGCTTCAATCCTTCTTATATTAAAATATCTTGAAACATCAATTTTTTTAGAGCATCCTAAAGTGCTGATTTAAAATAAAATAGTGATAGTGATTGTATGCCAATGTAATAAAGAGCTAGGTTAACAAACAAAATTATTGGCTATGGAAACACATATTGTTCTTTATTTAAATGTGAGGTACATCTGTCAATTGCATATAAAAAACATGATCTAGCTAGATTTAATGTTAATGGAAAGCATTTAAAATTTAATTTGCTGAAAATATTTTAGGAAAAACCATGAAAGAATGATGAAATAAGTGATAAAGCATTTTCTCGGTAGGAATCAGACTATCTTAGGTTTCTTATAACAGTCAGGGCTTTGCAACTACCTCGTTAAATCACCTGGAGTAACTTACTTGCATTTTGTCAGTTTTCAAATCTTTGCAATGTAATTATAAGTTAGATCATGTTGATGAAGAAGCTAGGTTAAAATATAAGAAAGCAATTTTTAAATTTGTAGAAAAACTGTGATATGTAATACAAATATTGTGCTGTAGTGAGAAATACATTCTCATGTACTTTTCATTAACTGTACCTTTTTTTCTGGATCATAACCCAGTCAAAAAATGATTATAGTAAAAAAAAAATTATCATCTGTAGTCACTGGATTTTTTTCTAGAAGATGAGACAACCATCAGGCCAGAGGAGGAATGATAAAACTATGTTTTTTCATGGAAAATTTCCTGAGGCCTTTAAGTTCTTAAAGCTATTAGTCAAAACTAATAATGATGATAGTGGAAATAAATGATAATGATGATAATAATAATAAATGCATTATATGCAAAAAAATAAACTATAAAAAGACACTAGAAGTCTCTTTTCTAAGACTTCTTTGGCAAGAAATTAAACTGAGGTCATGGAGGCTATTCAGATGTTGACACAGAGAAAGTTTAAGGTTGATGCTTTCTTAGCTTTCTTTGTAAATTTCATGTTAATGTTATTTACACTTATGTTAAAAATTGTGCAATCTATCATTCTCACGTTGACTAGCTGCATTTAGGTATGTTAGAATTACAATGACCGTATTTTATGAGAAACAAAACCTCATGGGGAATTTAATATTAATTAAATTGTCAAAATAATAGATGTAATGTACTCTTTTACTAAACTGGGAATAAATACAAGTCAAGAATGATAATGCTTCAGTTTATATCATGCATGCTTTTTAATTCATTTTACCTATTAAGAATTTTTTCATATCAGGGATGTTAGTTTAGAAATCCTGAACCCATCTAAGAGTATATTTTTTTCATTTTTCTATTCCCTGGTAAGTACATAGCAACAGAGGAATTATTTTTGTTAGCAGGAAATAATGCCCATCTTAGGGAAAATGAGACATAAACATAACTTAAGACCTGCTTATCTTTATGTGGGAATATAGCATGCTTGTCAAAACCACTGGTGAGCTGTATGATGCAGGGATATGCATGTCGTTATGCTTATAAAATTATTTGTTTTATAAATTATGAATAAAAAATACGACCAAATTTCCTAATCAAAAGAGCTTTCAAAATTCTGATTTTACATCAAATAAATGATAAAACATTATTATGCCAACACACTTTGTACATCTAATGAGATAATGTGTAATACATTTATGAATTGTAAATTCCTCAGGCCACTTGTTAGAAATTCATCCATTAACTTGGTAGGCATATATAGAGCTCCTGCTACGTGACAAACACATGGACACAAAGTTAATCAAATGGTATTGTCTTTTAAAGCATTAACAATCCTATTTAAGTCACTTGTTTCAATTTGTATATACATGAAACACCCTGATTCATTATTGGTAGACACTATAAGGTATAATGTTTTTATATTTTATGCTGTCTACCAAGAATATAAATATTTCATAATATTTGTATATTTTATGCTGTCTACCATTAGTGAATCATAACATAGTATAATTCTATCACAAGAAAATTGTCCTTTTTCTGCATATTTGTATATACTAAGCAGTTACTACATATTTATGTATGAAATCCTACATTATGAATCATAATATATTTTTGGCTTTAAATTTGTTAAAATTTCAAGACTCAGTTGTATTGATTTTCTTATTAAGATGAAGATATATATATATATATATCTGTGAAGAAATAACAAACCGGAATTCCACCACTCACTATACTTCAAACTTAATGACTTAGTTTCTAGTAAAATTAAACATTCATCATAGAACTAAAAAATGTTTTTGCTCCAAATTTATTCCACTCTATTTTTTTAAAAAAAAAACACGTTCAATTATTTCAAAACATAAAAAGCAGTAAGTATTCATTCAATCATAAGAGTTTCATGTTTTCTGAATTTGTACTGTAAACAAGATCAAATAAGTTCATATACTTATTTTACCATTTCTTGGTATTGATTTGACTGCATGCCCATAAAGATAAGAAAACAGTATTCAGCAAAATGCCTAGAGCAGCAGAAACGAACCATAGCGCAGTGTCAAGGACACCCAGGTACTCCCAGAGACCCATTATCGAATGTAAAACTGAAAATTTCTGAAATTCTTTTCTGAGTCTTGTGCACCTCATGTTTTGATGTCTGACGGGTGATATCATAACCTTGAACAATCCCTCAACTATAGCAAATCTTTTTAATATGGCCCTATGATGACTAGGAAATTAACAAGTACATGTTATTTCTTATGTTAAAAATGCCTCAAAGTGATTCTGCTAGATTTTTCCATAAGATAGTCATTCAAATGAACTTGACTCTTGTGGTAGGTTTATAGGGCTGCTGGTCTTGCCACTGGGTGCCCTTAAATAGTTATTTCTTCTCATGGTAGTATTAAAATGATCATTTCTCATTTCCTGTGGAAAATGTTTTAGTTCAATTGCTCTCCGACATTTATGGAGTAACATGTTAAAACTTGTTCTGAAATTAATGTTGAGGACAATTGCAACAAAAAAAGCCTGACAAAAAAAGTAATTGTGACCTGCTTGGAAAAGAAAACTGGAAATAATCACAACTGTCTCTAGACCAAATTTCAAATATCAACCTGCTGCTAACCTGGAGAACACCAAGAAGTTAGCAGAAACCAGTCTTGCCTTTCACTGAACTGTCTTAAACGCATATGTAGATTGACCATGCCTCTAATTACCTATTGGGTATTGAAGTTGTCTTAGATTAATAAAGTAATGATTTCCATTGAATTGCACTCATTCCTTTGAGAGCTAAGTATTATTCTAGGAATAGTTAGCAAAATAAGAAACAAATATGTAGGATACCCTTTGTTCTAGTTGACTAAACACAAAATACCAGAATTTCCCCAGTGTCATAATCTAATACTCTTTCATGTGCTTAGGGAAGCACATCAACTCTTCAAGGCCACTTGGGTATCATTTAATGCACTGTAGCAGTAATGATTTAGGAAGATTTAAAAGTCAAAACCGGGAAGTTAAAAAGGCCTTTGTTCCTATGGGCTATCTTTTTATCAGCCCTATAGATAATTCTGTTTAGTTAAAATAAACTATATCATAATGAAGATAAATCACTGGCATCACATGTATAACAAATCATGGTATAAATGACTTCCTAACATTTGTATTGCAAGTATAATCCCATAGAGGAACCTGTTGTAAACGTATATAAAGAAATGTTTAGTGTTCCATGGCATAGAAATGTGTGAAATCTAGAGGTGTCTTATTCATTTTAGTGTTATTGGAAATTTTGTGCCATCAGATCTTTCAGGTCTTTCATTATGTGATAAAATATTTCTATCGTTTTAAAATTTATTTTAACAAAAAAATGCATAAATTGTGTATAGTTCCAGGATCAGTTGCTAGAACACAGCTCTTTCCTTTTTCCGTGGTCAAATAAAACATTAAGTTATTGCTACTTAGAGATGAAAGGGAGGTCATTAAATTATGAAGTAATATTTTTTGTTAGCTGACTTGTTTATTTTTGGTTTGAGTTTTACCCACTGTATCTTAGTAATGAAATAATGACCAAATCTAAGAAATGAAAACATTAATTTCAATCAGCATGAATCAGATGAATAGTGTGAGCTATCTATTTTAGCCATAATTCCCTGGATTAAAGTAATTAAGACAGGTAAGTCCTTGACTCATTAATGAATCTAGCAATGTTTTATGGACATTCCTAAACTTTTAAAGTTCTTTCTTAAGTGTTAGCCCTGGAAAAGAATGATGAAATACTTCAAAAAGTATTCTGATCTGCTATTGATTTTTTCTATAAATGGATGATTTTCAAATATTTCTTTTCATATACTTATATAAAGAATATTTGAAAAACAGAAGTATTCTTAGAAATAAAATACTGTAATACTGTAGCAACAGTATTACAAAGTAAAAATAAAAATAAGTGAATTTAGTTGAGAATATCCACATTGTATTTGAACACCTTCTTACATTGCTACTCGTATCATCAGCCAACTAATATAAAAGGATCTAGTTTGCCTGAATATGCAACAATCAGTTAAAATTGCCTCCCTCCCTTGCCCTCCTTCTTTCTCTACCATGTCATCCTCTTATTCTCTAATCGAGTTAATGCCACAAAATATATAATCACTCGAAAGAAAAACCCGAGAATAATTATTCTTAATTCCTCCATCTCTCTCTACATGACAGACAGTTTTGGTAAATTTGTCTTCTAAATATTTTTTAAAATTTTTTCCTATACTTTCATCATTACTATCAGCGTTTTCATTTAGATTCAAAACACCCCTCTCTTTGACTGCTTCAATACTCTCTTAACTACCTGTTCTTCAGGCTTGTAATTTTATCCTCTCAAATCTATTCTCCACACCACTGCCAAGGTATTCTGTTTAAAACACAAAGCATCTCTTAAAACTCTTCAATGGGTCTTTACTGCAGGTTAGAGTTCAAACTGCCTTGTATGACACAACTAATATAATTTAACCTGGACCCTTTCTGTCTCTACAGGTTTATATTTCCTCTTCTCTATTTGAATTTCATAATCTAACAATATTGAGTTACTTATAGTTTTTCATATGGCTTGGCTGTCTCCCCACCCAGATCTCATCTTGAAATATAGCTCCCATAATCTCTATGTGTCATGGGAGGGACCCAGTGGGAGGTAATTGAATCACAGGGACCCCCATGATGTTCTCATGATAGTAAGTTATCCCCATGTTGTTCTCATGATAGTAAGTTCTCATGAGATCTGGTGTTTTATAAGGGGCTTTTCCCTTTGCTCAGCACCTCTCTCTCCTGTTGCCATGTGAAGAAGTATAACAAGGTTTTCCCACAAGAGACTGTCATAGGTTCTTGGTCTTTCGCCTTTTCAAGAATGAGAGAGGGGACCAGGGCAGGTGTGCGGTAAGCTGGCAAAGTAAATACCGGACCCAAGAAGTGTTGCAGAAAAGTTATTTACTTATTTAGAGAGAGAGAAACAGGAGAAGAAGAAAGAAAAATTTCCACATGAGGGAGAGAGTGGAATGGGATCCAAACATGGAATCCAAAGGCGTGTGGAAGAAGGGGCATTTAACCTGGGAGGAACCCCCACTTTCTCTAAGACCCCAGGCCAATGAAAGGAGTTCTTTTTGATTCTTCCCTCTCCCACAAAAATTAAATCAGAGACCATTAAATCTCCCGGATGGAGGGAGATCGGAGGGGGGCATGACACAGGGAAGTTCTTGCCCTTAAAACTACACCCCCTTGGGGCACTGGGAAGATAATACATTCCCTCAGAAGGACATGTTTGCTTTCCCTTATTCCCTGATTATAAGTTTCCTGAACGCTCCACCCCAACCTCCCAAGCCATGCAGAATTGTGAGTCAATTAAACCTCTTTCCTTTATAAATTACCCAGTCTGGGCAGTTCTTTATAGCAGTGTGAGAACGGAATAATACAGCTCTCCACCCACATTATGTTGTTTTCTGTCTTCCTGGCTCTTCAAATGAAGTTTCCTATCATGGGAATGACTTTCCTCACATTCTTCACCTTGAAAATTCCTTCACCTTGAAAAGTTTTTTTTGTTTGTGTATAAGATTCAAGTTACTTATGGCTATTCATCTTTTCCATTACTTAATGATGACATATATGTGTTTTCTTTCCCACTGCATCTTATCTATAGCTCTCTGGACTCTAGGACAACGACTAGAATACAGATACTCTATACATTGTTATGAATAAATTGTAGATTTCAAATGAGTATAGGAATTTTAAAATATTTATCCATGTTAACAGACAATGTCAATAACTCAGCCTAGACTTCACAATTTAACCAGATCTTCCCTCAGTCATCTGTTGACATGCCAAAGTGGAGCTCGGGATATTATCATAACTCACTTAAAGCAATTCAAATGTGGTTACCCCAGGATGGATAAAGAAAATATGTTCCAAAAATGTGATGCCAGTTTATTTACTTACACATGAGAGCATGCTCTTCTGTGCACTGAAACACAACCCTTAAAAGCTGTGGATCCTTTCAGGGATGAAAGCAAAGACCCTCACCCCTCACGGTTGTCAAATGGTACATTACTAGAATCATTTTAAACCCAATAAACATGGCTTTATACATGATTTTCATGTTTTAAAAAGTACTGCAACTTTAAACATATTTATGAGCAAGAATATTATCATATTCATTGAATTGTAGCTGAAGTCTTGACCATTTTCTTTCAATCTTGTATTCTTTACTGAAATTTAAGCTTTTTCAAAGATAAGCTTTAACATATAAAAGTATTTACATATTTTAAGTTTCATTATATATTTTTTTAGTAGTCAATATTATTTTCAACATATATAGCCCATCAATTCTCTGATTTCATCTCTTCACCTCTTCTGTGGCCTGGTAATGTGTAAAGCCTAATGCAATATATTTGTTACCTGCCTGTGAATGTATTTTTTAGATAACTGTAATTTTTTTAATTGTAGATAGCTTACCTTTTTAGATCTTAAAGGTAGTGGAGCTTTCATCAATAGATAAATGAGGGTTAAATAAAATCTTCCTACCGCTGTAACTGCTCAGATTCTATTCAAATTAAATAGCTCTTCAACAAGAAGTTAATATGTCAGCTGAAGTGTTAGCGATACAGCTTCAGCACAAAGCCTTTCTTTTCAGTTCACAGAATACCCAGTGGTGAAGGTGTTGATGTTGAAAAGAAACTTATTTCAATTCAAAAAAAGATGTTTAATTCATATGGAATTTCTTTCCTTGGTAAGTTATGCTTTGTAGGAAACATGAATTGAAAGTCAAAGAACTAAACTCTATTCTCAGCTATGTCACTATCTTGTTGCTTTAGGTTACAGGAAGTCACCAAAGCAATTATCTCTCTGTGTTTCCACAGGTACAAATAGAGACTATTTTTCCCACAAATAACTGGAGAGAATCAGATTTTAAATGTATTTTTATTAACTGTCTTTTTTAAGAATATAAAGGATATCCCACGGAATGCAGGATTTTAAAGGAGTCGTAAACAATACTTCATTTGATCAGTATGTTTAATAACATTTTTGTTTCTAGGGGTCAAGCTGGGAAAATACAAATCTGAATGACACATATATCCTGTCCCAATGAGTTTACAAGTCTGAGAAGAGACACATGCAAAGAAGCACACACTGAGATAGATAGGAGAAAATTTCAAGAAACCAAGATGATTTCAACATGACTACAGCATAAGGCTATTTGGGACTAGGAAACTATCAAGGCTAGAAGTTCGAAAAGGTTGATGTGGGAGGGCTGGTGTATGCCATGTTAAAATAATTTGTTTAGAGATTAGTGGACACACATTTGTAAAAGTGGTTTGGATCTAGATTATGGAGAGCCTTGCACAGCAAACTAAAAGGTTTGGACTTTTCCTTATAGGAATAAGGGAGCATATTGTGAAAAATTGTATGTGAGAATGATTCATCTTGAATAAACTAGCAAATTTAGACAATGAAGGCAAGTAGCTCAACTGACATTCTTATCCGTTTTTCCAGAATACAATTATACCAGCCTCATATCTTGGATTGAAAAAAGAAAATGTTAGTAGTGAAAAGTAGTGAGAATAGGATTTGATGATTCACTGAATGGGGTGAGGAATTACCTTCTGACAGGAGGTAAATTTTCTGAAAGATGTAACTGAATAGGTGGCTTGAAATTGAGTCTTGAGAAATGCCTATATTTAGAGGAGGTATAGTGGAAAGATAGGAGCCTAGCTTAAATGATAGAGAAAATTTAGAAGGATGAAAGAAAAAACAGAACAGCAAATGTGGCAGAGACCAAAGAAGCTGTCTTTTAAGCAACATAGCCTCTCCCTTAATGAGCTTCTTTTCCTCGCCCAGACCCAGTTCAAGAATAACCTCCTTTTAGGAACCTCTGAATCTCCCTGCAGCCACCACTGCTCCACTCCTACAGATGCAATCAATTCCCTCTTTTAAGCCAACATGCTACTTTTGCAAATGTCTAGCATGTGTCTAGTAAAGCAATAATCTCATTCTATTGCCATATTCATTTTCATATCGAATGCACATACGAGGCTATGAGGTCATATGGGTTGGCCTCAATTTTCTTAGAGGAATAGTTCGAACATGAGGAAAATTATGTATTCATTGTGATTGGAGGAATGAATGGATAGGAGAAGTTTGGAACTTCCAACGAGGAAAGTATGCTAGAAATCAATAAGATAAAGTAAGTAGTATGAGTAGTAGGCACAGGGTAGATTATCTGATCTTCTACAACCACATTCAGGTAATAAAGATAAGAACTAAACCAAATACAGTTTCAGGGGATAATTTATAGTTGACTATTGCAATGGTTAAAATCAGGTTTTTTCAAGAGATTAGAGATTAAAATATAGAAATTTCCGGTCAAAGAGAGCTGGCTGGTTATGGCTCAAGAACAAACAGAAGAGGGTTAGTGGTCTCTGTAAAATTGGGTGAAAAATATCACTAAATGATTGTATGCTCTGGTGAAGATAAAAAGTAGACTCACAGTTAGGACTGATAGACTAGAAAGGCATGAAGACCATGGCTGGAGAGCAAGAATATAAAGTTTAAAGCCTTGAAAGCAAACCAATACTGGGTAGCAAGGTTCAAAGTGAGGTAATGCTATTTGAAGACTGATAAAAAGTAAGGATAAATTCCAAGGGGTTATGTTGTGGATGTGAAGACCACCTGTATTAGTCAGGGTTCTTCAAAGAAATAGAATCAATAGGACTGTGTGTGTGTGTGTGTGTGTGTGTGTGTGTGTGTGTGTAGAGAGAGAAAGAAAGAGAGAGGAGAGATTTATTATAAAGAATTGGTTCATGCACTTCTGGAGGCTGACTAGTTTAAAATCTGCTGTGTGTGTGCCAGTAGGCTGGAGATGCAGGGGAGCCAATGATGTAGTTCCAGTCCTAAGGACTGGCAGCCTGGAGACCTAAGTTAAGCCTCAAAGCAGTTTGATGAAAACATTTCATCCGGTTTAGAGAAGTTAGCCTTTTTGATCTATTCAGGCCTTCCGCTGATTGGATAAGACCCTCACACACAATGGAAGGCAGTCTGTTTCCCCAGGGTTTGCTACTTTAAATGTTAATCTCACCTGAAATCACCCTCCTCATTGACCACAGTCCCCATGCCAGACAGGAGTTCAAATTACAGAAGACAGAGGAGAAGGATAAGCACAGACTTCAAAGATTGCATATCCTAAGAACCTCTGAATACATTAGGTTGTAGAGCAAAGGAGACTTAATGTTACATGTGGAGTTAAGGCTACTAATCAGCTGATCTTAAAATAGGGAAATTATTCTGGATTATCCAGATGGCTTCAATGTAATAACAGTCTTTAAAAGTGAAAGAAAGGCCTGGCGCGGTGGCTCATGCCTGCAATCCCAGCACTTTGGGAGGCTAATGTGGGTGGATCATGATGTCAGGCATTTGAGACCAGCCTGGTCAACATAGTGAAACCCTGTCTCTAATAAAAATACAAAAAATTGGCCAGATGTGGTGGTGGGTGCCTGTAATCCCAGCTACTTGGGAGGCTGAGGCAGGAGAATCACTTGAACCTGGAAGGTGGAGGCTGCAGTGAGCAGAGAGCTCGCCACTGCACTCCAGCCTGGGCAACAATGTAAGAGTTCGTCTCAAAAAAAAAAAAAAAAAAAAAAAAAAAAAAAAAAAAAAAAAAAAAGAGGATGAAAATGAGAAGGAGATGTGAGGATGGAAGCAGAGATTGGAGGTGAAAGGCAGCTTTAAAGCAAAGTTATTGGGCAGCCTTTACAAGCTGGAAGAGTCAGTAAATGAATTTTCCCCTAATGCCTCCAGAAAGAAACACCAACTGCCAACACCTTGATTTTAGCCCAATGAGACCTGCATTAGACATCTGACTTTCAGAACTGTAAGACAACAAATTTGTGGCAATTTATCATAGCAAAAATACAAAAATAACACAGATACTTCCAATTCAACAAAATTCCAATTTCCTGGTACACTGATCAAAAGGAGTTGTTAAAAAGGAAACACTTTGGTATAGTGGAAATAGTATTTGTCTTAAAGTCAAGAAAATCTGATTTTAGTCTTGACTTTTACAGAATAACCAAACATATGAACTTTAGCCTCTGAAAGGTACTTTGTTCCCCTACAGAACAAAGAGAAAGATTAGATTATATCTAAGGCCCTTTGTAATTATTAATTACTATAAGCAGATAAATGAGTCCATTCAAACAAACATGTATTTTTTCAGTTTTTATCAGATGTAACCTATCTCTAAAATTTTTGAAATTGTGTTTTTCCCAAGAAGAAATGGATTTCAGAATAGGAAATTCTAGGGAGTTCTACAGGCAACTATAGAAGGGTGCATGGAATATGAAACTTTCTTGATCTTTCTAAAATAGTAAATAAATGGGAATTTTAACCATCTGTATCATGGTCTTGGGTCTTCCCTACTGGAGCAGAAGGAAGTAGGAAGACCTGTCAATCCTCATGCAGGACTTCACCCACTCTAAGAGAGTATGCTCCCACGGTGACCTATCACTTTACCCAAGTCTATGTACCCTTTTCCCTGTCATAATTCACTGGTGCTGGGGTGTGCAGCTAATGAAAGTGGCTGAATTTGCAACTCAGTTTCTACTTTGGCATTGCTAGGTCCTTAAACCAGAGTCTATGGAAAAGACTTCAACAACGCAGCCATATTTGGGATATTGGGATGTAAATTTAAATGAGTTTATCCAGAAAGAGAAAGTAAAAGTGGCAAATATGCAGTGGTAACCAGAAATAAGACAGTATTTAGCCCAAGATAGGGTTGCAGAGGCAGGTGTGCCCCAGAGGAGGGGGACAGGAGAGAAAGAGAGAGAATATTAATGAATGGCAATAAATGGCAACTGTCTAACTCTGGGCCCTAGGGAGACTCAGCTGCTTTTACTTCTGAGTAATATGGTATGCACCTGCCAAGTATCTTTCCTTTTTCAGGAGTTAAGTTGTGTTGCTTCTTTTCTTTGAAATCACATCATTTCTGCTTAGAGCAATAGATCTTCACCAATACAGTACTATTTTTTTTTTCATAAAAATACCAAACTACTTATAAAAGCTCAGTTTAAAAAGAGCTTATTCAATGAACAGAGCACCGAATTATAAACTAATGGCTATTCAGGTATATAATGAAATTTAAGTTCATAGCATTTAAGTGAAAATTTGACATATGTACTTCAAGGTTTTTTTCTCCTCTCTGCTTATCTGCTATTTATCACTTCCCGTTGAGAAACCTAAGAAGGTATGGGAGAAACATTTAGTATTATTTATTAGGGTTTTAACCCTGTTTAGGAAAAAGTACAAAGTAACATATGGCCTACTGAAATCCTCTGAGCTTTACAAGTACTTTATATTAAACACACACACGCACACACATACACACAACTTTCGTATAGACTTCTGAAGGTTATTTTGTTTATACCCAGAAATGATGAATGAGAATTTTTACTCTAGAATACAGTTAAATGTTCTTTACTTGAGAGAAGTATACATCCCTGTGTTTTTACATTATATTCAAATACATGAATGCTTTAAACATTAATATTCTCTCTTGGATCTACAAGAGATTGTGTCCCTTTCTATTGTACTCAGAGATTTTTCATTGTTTTAGGTGTAAATATACAAAAACTCACAAAAGGTGGAATGTATTGATGTATTGCTTGTGTTGTGGCAGTGACAGTTTGTCATATGCTTTGCAAAGAAAGTCATTAGCCAAATGGAAATTTAGGTCAGCTAACATTTCTGAATGACATTTAAGGGATCACTGAAATTATTGAAAATGTGTTTCATATTTCATCATGCAAATATCAAACTCAATATCTCATTTATTTACAGTAATCTTCTCGGTATTACCTGAATATCAATCATTTAATAAAGCTTTACTCTTCTCACATTTCTGATTCTCAGCATTTGAGGTAGGTCACTATATCTCATGTCCTTGAATAAATTCTTATGCACACAAATATTTATGCACATTATATGCACATAAACACATATGGCAGGGACTCAATACATGTAAGTCTGACTCTTTTTCCTCTCATGCCTTTTTAAAAAACATGTATGATCTGCACTGCATCATGGGAGAAGATGCAAATGGCAGAAGTAACAGAGAACCCAACTGGCTTACAGATTTGTCGGGGTGACCAAGGGGCAAAAGATATTAAGCAATAATAAAGAGAAGTGAACTAGCATAGCTGGAAAAAACAGTTAAAGGAAACAAAATGAATGGACAAAAATATAATTTAAGAGAACTTTTAAGTTTTGATGAGGGTTGTGTGCTATACTTCCTTCTATATAATATTCTTCAAGAAAACCTGGATTTTAATGTTTCTGCAATCTTCAAGGTTTTCAGAGTCAGAGTTCTTTTTCTTTGCATGTGTCACCATGGTGACGTTGGACTTACCATAAGAAAAAGACCATCTAGTATTACCTTGAATACACACCTAAGTATATGCCCATGTATGAATACATTTGAATATCTAGTATATTAGAATGGTTTTAAGTGCTTTAATTTTAAGGAAAAGAATAATAAGCAAGGTTATTTGAATAGTCTCTCAAACTTTGGCCTTGGACCAGCGCAAATACCTTCTGATTAATTCAATTTCTCTGTAAGTGACCTTTGCAAAATCCTGAGTTTCACTTTCTGATTCTTCTTATTTCTAATGATTTTAGTCTCCTTTCACAGCCAAACAATTATCGTGATCAGGCTTTAGAGCTTCGTATTCCTAATAATTGCACTCTGTCTATACTTATAATTCACAGCATCCAAGTCTCCATTTATAACTTTATGTCTTTTCAGTTCACTCTTTCTAGTATCCTGATTCAAAAATTCTTTTACTCCACAAAAACCTTCAATTCATTGATCCTACCATATTCTCATTCTCCTGCAACCCTATCTTTGCCTCAGTCCCCTTCTTATCTGGCTTAGATTCCATGAGAACAAGTATAAATATTTCTGCATAGACCCTCCCACTTTTCCTTTATCTGCTCCATTAAATTTGCTGAGGAAAGTCCCAACCAATCCAAATTCATATTTCACATCTGCTTTAATAAATATATACAAGCAGCCAGGCGAGGTGGCTCGTGCCTGTAATCCCAGCACTTTGGGAGGCCAAGGCGAGCAGATTACCTGAGGTCAGGATTTCAAGACCAGCCTGGCCAACATGGTGAAACCAGGTCTTTGCTAAAAATACAAAAAATAGCTGGGCGTGGTGGTGGGCGCCTTAATCCCAGCTACTTAGGAAGCTGAGGCAGGAGAATTGCTTGAACCCAGGAGGTGGAGATTGCTGTGAGCTGAGATCGCACCACTGTACTCCGGCCTGGGCAACAGAGTGAGACTCCATCTCAAAAACAAAAAGAAAACAAAAAAATCATACAGCCATGCTTAAAGTCAATTTATGGTGACAGAGCTTTAACAGGTCTTTAGCGATGCCAGTCAATCCTACAAGCTCCTCTCCTAGGTTAGTATTTTATACCTTTCTCTCTCTCTTCACATCAGTCTTCTACCACATTCTCTTCTGGTTATCTTAATTACTATTTTGCTGATAAAATAGAAGTGAGTACAAGAGATATCCTTTATCTTCTCACTGTCAAATTCAGTCCTTTTCATGTAATGCCCTCTGACTCTTTCCTCAGCAATAGGTTTTGTCAAAATATTTTGTTCTGTTTTGCCTTTCTACATTGTTTCCTACTATGCTCCCTGCACCCAGAATAATGACAATAGTAGCTCATGTATAGTTGTGGAATGAATTCAGTCTAATTTCTGATGCCTTCTACTATACGCCTTTTACTACTATGGCACTGTCCTTCATGATCTAATAGTTTGTTCTTTACCTGTTTTTTTTAATACCTAGAACAGTATCACACATAGTGCTTCTTCCCTAAATTTACAGATATAAGCATGTTTGAAAGTTAGGATATTTAACCTGAATTACTTCAGTAAAATCAGCTAAAGGCAAATGTAATTATGCCTGCCCACCTTATTAAGGTATTTTCTAATCATAGCTTAAGAAATTTACAAAACATTAATTCCACCTTCATTAATCAGAAAACTCAAACGACAGCTTTCTCTTAGAATTCTAACATATTCAAGTTTAAAAATTACATGTTTGCTTATAATTGGTATTTATAGGAAAGCACTGTTTTTTCTAAGAGCTATATTATTTCGTTTTTTATTTCTTATAGACTTTGAAGTCTTTGTAGCAATGGACAATCACCATATTGAATAAATTCCTTTTAAACCTGCATATGTTCCTAAGGGGTTTGCTTCCTCTTTATGGCCTCTTCTTATCTTAATGGAAACTCTATTTTTTTCAGATTGAAGAATCACAAATGAAAGCTCAAAATACTTATCCAAATTTCTGATTTCAAACTTGGATTCATAACTCCGGCCTTAAAGATTGTGTATAAACTTCAGTCTGCTTGTGAATATCATAATGCAGATATAAAGTTCTGTTGTTGGTTTCTTGTTGTAAACTTTCTCATTTCCGCAGTTCAAAGTCTCTGACTCTGATTGTATTCTGTATTAAGTTCATTGATGAAATTAGCAGAAAGAGAAAAATCTCTGAGTCTCTACATGTATCAACATAAATTGTTCCACAGATTTTACTCAATAACAATTTCCAATTTCTAGTTTTTCTCATCCATTCACAACTTATAATGTTACAGACAATTGACATCATGTTACTTTGGCCATAAAACTAAGACCAAAGATGCAATTTTTAAGACACATATTAAACTGAGGTGGGCTTGATTTAATTTACATGTGTATGTAAAAACAACCTGTATTTTGATGGCAGATAATTCCTAAAAATGGGGTCAAAAAGTGTTACTCATAAAATGGTTCATTTCTCCAATAGCAATATTGTATTTGAAAGTTTTGAATCTTACCAAAGCATTGGTATAAATCACAGTCATAATTGACAACAGGTGATTTTAAAAAGAGAGATACACCCTAGTCCTGCTGGCTAAAGCAACATAGAGCATTTCCTCTTCTATATTGTGGTCAGCCATATATTTGAGGGGCACTGAAATATGGTTTCATCTGACTATATTTTTTCCTACATTACAAAATCATGTATCCTTTCTATGCTGCTCTAACTTTTTATATGCTAAGATTTTATTCATCCCTAAAAATTCCGGCCAATATTGCTATTTTGTTAAAACTCTTTAAAAGTCACTTCCCAAAAGAAAAATAAAAAGTAATAATGGTCTCTTCTGTCATTTAATTGAACACCTGTGGAGTAAGGTTGATCCTACTCCATCTCTCTCTTTTTTAATTTTGTTAAAATTTGTCATATCTCTGTTCCTGCCTCCTGGATAGAAACTGCATCTCTTCATCTTTGTTCAGAGCCTAGCATGCTACACAAGACACATAATAGGTGCTCGCCAGGGTGTTCTAAGTTGAATCAAGTTAAGTTCAAGTAAATTCTAAAATCTATGAAATTTAAATGTTGACTTTAATAGAGGCAGCTCAGGTCTAATTTTGACTTCTTTGCATATATATTATTATCAGAAGAAATTCTTAAAATGACCATTCTGAGATTTTTGAGTATGTCTTTTTAATTTTACATGAAATATATATACATCATAGATAAAAATTAGAAATGCAAATGAAAGAAAAGAAAAGAAAAATAATAGAACCATCTAAAATTTTACCACCCAAGGTTAACTACTATTGACATTCAGTGTATCTTTCCAGATATTGTTCCCAAGGTATATTAATCATGTGTTCTCAATGGAGAGAACAAGAGCAATGTCACTAGGTCAAGGTAGCTAAAGGCAAATTAGCTAAAGGTCAGTTAGTCTAGAACTATTATCTACTTAGCACTATAGAAAGAGGATCTTAAAAAATTAATCTTTATTTTACCTTGTCTCCTATCAGTTTTCCATTGATCATATATAGCAGTGAAAACAGCACAAGATTCTAACTTACTTTTATATTACTTTTACTCTTCCAAAGAATCCAATTAGCAATATAGAATAATTTAACTAAATGTTTTAAAATTTATCTAGTCAATTTATTTATATCAATATCATCAAATAATATTAATTATGAGTTGGTATTTTATGTTTTTCATTTTTATAATTAGTTTATTTTGTTTAAGAAAATTTAATAGAATTATACATAATAGAATGAAAACTTGTGAAACTCATTTATGCAATGCTATCTATGATTTTTAACTATTTTACATTTTCAGGTAGTATATAAAATTTACCTATAATTTTATATCTTGTCAGGTTTCTAGGGTAAAAATTACCTTGTAGTTAATGAGGTTAAATGATATTTATTTTAGTAAAGTAACTAATTTCTCCATCGATAAGCTATGGTACAGCCAAGTGTGGATTTTTAAGGTATATGCTCTTAGAATATAGAGAAATTCTTGGCATCCAACTACAATCTGTAGTATGGAGGCCTTAGATTGTTTCAAATTACTTGGCCATTTCGCATCACTTTCCTTTGATAAATACAAAAAAACAGTCTTAATCTTTCACTGATATTGTGTCATAGGCTTGTAGCCTGTTTCTAGTCCAAAGCTTTCATTGACCAACTCACAGATGTCCTCCTAACAAGCACCATTTTTCTAAAAGAAGAGTATTTGGGTTGGAATAGATTTTCAGAGTTTTATCTGACGTCATCGTTATGTAGCAATAAATTACCTTAGTAAAGAGAAAAGAGGGCAATCCAGGTTGTATAGAGGTAAGAAAGAAATTCATGTTGTTAAAAATGTACACAGTAGGATTCCATCAGGATTTAAAAGGGTTTATTTACAGAAAGAATAATTACAACTTGAGGAACCATAACTAAACTCTTGCCACTCCAAAAGGATAAGAGCTGAGAGAACAGTAAAGAAGGGTGAATGGATGTCAGAAAACCAGGTTGTCTTGAAAGAAGCAGTGAACTGTAGTCAAAAGACACAGTGACCTAAATTAACTTCTCAAGGTTGAGGAAATGAATATTCACTTCAATTTCTGTGTTCCTTCTAATCTCCTTCTGGGCAAACCTAAGTTATACCTGAAGACTTGGAAACCCATTGGTGTAATCCATTTATCATGGAGAAGACTGAAGACTTGATCTGGAGAGGAAATAGAAAATAAGTAGAACAGTTGGTGAACCTAAGATTTAAAAAAAACAAACAAACAAACAAACAAAAAAAACATATGAAACTAAAAGCAAATTAATGCCAAAAGAAAAAAATGGTTTATTTTACTGTACGAGAGCTGAGTACATACTTAAGAACAAATAAGTCAGAAATTCACAGAGATTAAAGAATATACAGAGAAAGAATAGCTGAGGAAACAAAGATCTAGAGTCAGGACTGCCATATCAATAACAAATGTGACACCAAAATGACCAAGGAAATAGGGAATATACATACTTCATGTCAGCCTCTGACAAATTTCACAGAGATAACTCCCACTGCACTTCCTGTGGGCCCTGCCTGGCTATTCCCAAATTCATCCTTTATTATGTTATTTATAAAAGCAGATTGTCTCTCCTACCAAACATTAAATTTCTTTACAGTGAACCCTATATATTTAATTCCAAAAATATATTAAATAACTTTATATACAAGGCACTGATAAGGGACACAAAAATAAATAGAATAAGTTCCTCATCTCTGATAGTTAAAAACATCCTGGAGAAAGACAATATGTGAAACTCATGTAATTTACATTACTCTAGATAAGCACTGTATGATAAGAAGAAAATCTTTAGGAGAATAGAAAAGGGAATAATGAATTTTGAGGAATAAAATGAAAAATGTTTTATAGAGTACGTGCTGAGATGTACCTTTAAAAACAGTTGTGATTTCAACTGGTAGTGAACAGCACAGGCACATTTTAGTCACAGGAAATAGCAAAAAAGAAGCAAAGTCAAGGAAATATGAACATAATAGTGTACAAATGGTGAGATAGTTCAGTGCAAAGAACATGGAGTACATATGTAGAGGACGTGGTATGGACCTTTCATTGCTTAGCTAATACCTGTTCTTGCCCACATCCTTATTAATTGGATTCCAAATTTATTTGCAGTATAAATACTCCCAAGTTAATATTTCTTAGCTGCCACCTTGCAGTAGTGGTGGTTATGTGATATAGTATGAATATTTGTCCCCTCAAATCTCATGTTGAAATTTGATCCCCAGGTTGGGGTTGAGGTCTGGTGGGAGGTGGTTGTGTCATGGGAACAGAACCTTCATGAATGGCTTGAGGCTGTCCTTGAAGTAACTTGTAAGTCCTTGTTCTGTTAGTTCCCATGAGAGCTGATTGTTAAAAAGAGCCTGAACGTCACTCCCATTTCTCTCTCTCTTGTCTGCTCCTTTATACCCATGTGATTTCTGTATACACCAGCTCCCCTTCTCTTTCTGCTACAAGTGGAAGAAGCTTCAGGCCCTCACCAGATGCTGGTGTCGTGATTCTTGTACAGTCTGAAAAACTATGAGCCAAATAAACCTCTTTTCTTTATAAATTACCCAGCCTTAGGTATTCATTTATAGCAACACAAACCGACTAAGACACCATGTGACTATGTTCTGGCCAAATTTATTGAGTAGGCTCTAGGCAAAAGCTCTTTAAAAGGAGGCTGACATCTGGCAGGCAATTTTTGTCCTTTGCCATTTCCCTTCCTCCTTCCTCGAATATAGTTGTTAAGAGTGTAGCTTCAGCTGCTCTCTTGTAACTGAGAGACAATAAGCATATCTTTAAAAAGGCTAAGTGTAAGAATAGAAGGATCCTGAGTCCTGATGATACCATGGACAGGCTGTACCACTGATGGAGGGCCTCTTCCCAAACTTCACAGCGTGCTTTCATATATTCTTCGAAAAACTATTCCCTGTCTTGTTAAGCTAATGGTTTGTGGGACTTTGTTCTCAGAGCTAACTGTAATTTTTTTCCTTAATGTCATAACAATTTTTTATTTAAAAAGAATCTCAAGCCAGTCACGGTGGCTCATGACTGTAATCCCAGCACTTTAAGAGTCCAAAGCAGGTAGATTTCTTGAGCCAAAGAGGTCAAGACCAGTCTGGGTAACGTGGCAAAACCCCATCTCTACGAAAAATAAAGAAAAATTAGCTGGGCGGGGTGGTGCCCACCTGTAGTTGCAGCCATCAGGAGGCTGTGGTGGGAGGATCACTTGAGCCCAGGAGGCAGAGGTTGCAGTGAGCTGAGATGTCACTACACTCCAGCCTGGATGTCATATTGAGACCCTGTCTCAAAAAGAAAAAAATCTGAGATTGTTACCACAATAGAATGGAAGAATTGAAATCCTATTATAGCTGTGATTACTTAATTTTTAAAATTTATTATTCATATAATTTTAAATTGAAAAATCATAATTATATACATTTGAGGGTACAATATGATGTTTTGATATATGTATATACATTGTAAAATTATTAAATCAAGCTAATTAACATGTCTATCACCTCTCTTACCTATCATTTTTTATGATGAGACATTTCAAAATACTTTTAGTTACTTTGAAACATACAGCACATTACTATTGACTATAGCCCCCCTGCTGTGCAATAAATCTTAAAGCCAGTTCTTCATGTCTGTGGTAACCACCATCGTACTCTCTACTTCTGTGAGTTCAGCTTTATTAGATTTCACATATAAGTGAGATCATACAGTATTTGTCTTTCTGTGCCTGTCTTATTCACTTTGCATAATTTCTTTTATATTCATCCATGTTCAGGATTTCCCCATTTTTCAAAATCAAATAACATTTTATTATGTATATATACCACATTTTTTCTAGCCATTCAATCACTGATACACACTTGAGTTGATACCATCTCTTGGCCATTGCAAATAAGACTGCAATAAACAAGTGAGTCCAGTTATCTCTTCAATTTTTGGTTTCAGTTATTTGGGATATATACCCAGAAGTGAGACTACTAAATAATATGGTTCTATTTTTAGTTTTTATAGAAGTCTCCATACATTTTTTCATAATAACTATACTAACTTACATTTCCACTAAGTATGCACAGGGCTTCCTTTTCTCCACACCCTTGCCAACAGTTGCTATCTTTCATCATTTTTACAACAGCTATTCTAACAGATGTGAGGAGTCAGCTCTTCCTGGTTTTAATTTACATTTCCATGATGATCAATAATGACCATTTTTCTAAATGTATTTATTGGCTATTTGTATGTCTTATTATGAGAAGTGTCTATTTAGGTACATTGTTCATTAATTGATGGAATTATTTAGTTTCTTATTGCTCAGTTGTTTTAAATTCCTTATGTATTTTGGATATTGGCCTCTTATCAGATGAATTATTTTCAAATATTTTCTCTCAATCGATGAATTCTCTCTTCATTCTATTAATTGTTTCCTTTGCTGCAAAGCTTTTTGGTTTGATGCAATTCCATTTGCTTGTTTTTGCTTTTGTTGCCTATGATTTTGGGATTATAACCAAAAAGTCTTTGACCAGGCCAACGTTGTGGAGCATTTCCCCTATGTTTTCTTCTAGTAGTTATACAGTTTCAGGGTTTACATTTTTAAATCCATTTTGAGTTAATATGATAAGAAGTAAGGGTCTAGTTACATTCTTCTGCTTGTGGATATCCAGCTTTCCCAAAAGCATTTAGTGAAGAAACTGTCCTTTCTCCAAAGGTATCAAAAACACTTCTATAAATATGCTTTGAAAAAAATACCTTTTGTAAATCAATTTACTATAATTCTATGAGTTTATGTCTTATATCTCGAGCCTGTTTCACTGATCAATATGTTGGTTATTATGCTGGTACTGTTCATGCTGTTTGATTGCAATTAGTTTATAATATGTTTTTAAATGAGGGAGTGTGGTGCCTTCAGTTTTATTCCAAACAATCCATTTGATTGTTTATTCATGATCTTTTTTTTGGATCTAGGCATTTATCATTAGAATTTCTCTCTTGAGAATGTTTTACACATACCATAATTTTTGATATGTTGTGTTTCCATTTTCATTTGTCTCAATATAATTTTTTTTACCTTTTTAAAATCTAACTCTTAGTTTTATTGATTTTCTTCTATTGTTTTTCTATCATCCATTTTATTTGTTTCTGTCCTTTCTTATTTTCCTATTTCTGCTTACTTTGGGTTCAGTTGTTCTTTTTTAGTTATTTGAGATGTAACATTTGATTGTTTATTTGTAATCTTTTTTTTTTGGATCTAGGCATTTATCGTTAGAAATTTATTTCTTAAGAATGTTTTTGCTCATACCATAATTTTTGGTATGTTGCGTTTCCATTTTCATTTGTCTCAACATAATTTGTATTCCTTTTTATTTATTCTGTGACCCATTAGTTACTTAGGAATATGTGGTTTAATTTCCAGATATTTTATATGTTCCTAGATTTCTCCTTTTATTTTAGTTTCATGTCATTATTATCCAAAATGACAGCTGATATAATTTTAATTCTTATAAACTTGTTAACATTTTTTGTAACCTAACATATAGTATGCCCTATAAAATGTTCACTATGCCTTTGAAAAGGATGTGTATTCTGCTGCTATTTTATGGAATGTCTTGCATATGTCTATCAGGTCAATTTGGTCTAAAGTATTATTCAAGTTCAATGCCTCCTTACTGGTTTTCTGACTAGATGATCTGTTTGTTGTTGAAAGTGGAGTCCTGAAGTCCCCTGCCACTATGGTATTGCAGTCTATCCCTCCATTTAGATCACTTAATAATTGCTTTATATATTTAGGTGCTCCAGTGTGGGTGCATATATGAGGGTATTTAAAAAGTTCACAGAAAATGCGTATTATGAAAAAACTGCATGAGTTTCAAAGTGGTTTTTTTTTTGTCATTTTTATTTTTTACCACACTCCACAAAGAGGTTTCTAAGCTTTTTATATACCAAAGTAAATTCATACTAATTTGTTATAGCATGTCTGAACAGGATGTAGTTTGATGCACTAAGATATGATAGCCTGACATAGTGGCTCTTGCCTGTGATCCTGGCACTTTGGGAGGCCAAAATGGGCAGCTCATGAGGTCAGGATTTGGAGACCACCCTGGCCAATATGGTGAAATCCTGTCTCTACTAAAAATAAAAAAATTAGCTGGGCATGGTGGTGTGCACCTGTAGTCCTAGCTACTCAGGAGTCAGAGACAGAAGAATCGCTTGAACCCAGAAGGCAGAGTTTGCAGTGAGCCAAGATCACACCACTGCACTCCAGACTGAGTGACAGAGTGAGACTTAATCTCAAAAAAAAAGGGGGGGGGAGGGGAGTAATATGGTATTCTGGATATGATCCTGGAAGAGAAAAAGGACATTAGGTGAAAACTAGAAAAATCTGAACAAACTATGGGCTTCAGTTAATAATAGTGTGTTGTTATTGGCTCATTGACTATGAAAAATGTTCCATAATAATGTTAGATGTTATTAATAGAAGACACTGAATGTGGGGTGTATGAGAATTCTATGTACTATATTCTCAAATTTTCTATAAATCTAAGACTCTTCTAAAATTTAAATAATATTTAAAAGAAATTAAAATATAGAAAAATAATGACCAAGAAAGCTTCACCAGAGTCCTTCTCCACCATGGCAATGCTCCTGCTCATTCTTCTCTTTAAACAAGGACAATTTTGCAAGAGTTTCTATGGGAAATAATCAGGCATTTTTCCCACAGTCTTGATTTCACAGCTTCTGACTTGTGTTTGTTCCCTAATCTCAAATAATATTTAAAGGGCACCAATTTTTCTTCAGTTAATAATATAAAAAAGGCCACATTAACTAGGTTAAATTTCCAGGACCCTCAGTTCTGCAGGGATAAATTAAATGGCTGGTATCATTTCTTACAAAAATATTTTGAAGTTGACGAAGTTTATGTTGAGAAATTTTGTTCATATGTTCTATTTTTATATTTCATTCTCATATTTCCATGAACTTTTTGAAATCCCCTCATTTTTACAATTATTATATCTTTTTGGTGATTAACCCTTTTTTGATTGATTATGTAATGACCTTCTTTGTCTGTTTTCGTAGTTTGTGGCTTAAAGACTAATATAAGCATTATATTTCCTCTGATATAGACATAGCTTCTCCTGTTTTCTTTCAGTTTCTATTTGCATGGGATATTTTTTACTATACTTCCATTTTCAGTATATCTGTATCCTTACTTGTAAAATGAGTTTCTTGTATGCTACATATGATTGTATCATGTTTTGTTATCCATTCAGATATTCTATGCTTTTTTAATGGCGAATATAATCATTTACACCAAGGTAATTATTGATATGTAAGGACTTGCTACTGCCATGTTGTAATTTATTTTTTCATTGTTTTGTAGGTCCTTTCTACTTTTCTTGCTGTTTTCCCTTTTAGTCTGATGGTTCTATGTGGTGGAGTGCTTTGAATCCATTCTTTTTATGTTTTGTGCAACTACTACGTTTTTGCTTTGTGGTCATTATGAGGCTTACATAAAATATCTTATTCTTAATAATGGGCTACTTCAAGCTGAAGACAACATGACTTTAATCATGTACAAAACCTCTGCACTTTCATTTTCTATCCCCCGTCTTTTATAATGCTCATGTCAAATTCTACATTTGCCTTTCTTTTGAACTTGTATCCATTACAATGTATTGTAAATGTTTTTATTTTTAATGGTTTGCCTTTAAATCCTTGTATGAATAAAATTGCTTTACAACACTCTTAAATACTGGATAATTCTATGATTATGTATTACTTATACCAAACATAAGAAATTGGTTTTTTACTTTCATTTTTTGTTATTAATTAGCAGCCTTTTGCTTTATCTTAAAGACCTTCCTTTAACAGTACTTATAAAGCTAGCCCTAGTGGTGACAAACTCACTTAGCTTTTGTTTGTCTGGGGAAGTTTTTATTTACCCTTCATTTCTGAATGACAGCATTGACAGGTAAAATATTTTTGGTTGGCATTATTTTTGTTTTTTACTTTAGCACTTTGTTTTTTTTTGTTTTGTTTTGTTTTTTTGTTTGTTTGTTTGTTTTTGAGACAGAGTTTCACTCATGTTACCCAGGCTGGAGTGCAATGGCACGATCTCGGCTCACCGCAACCTCCGCCTCCTGGGTTCAGGCAATTCTCCTGCCTCAGCCTCCTGAGTAGCTGGGATTACAGGCACGCACCACCATGCCCAGCTAATTTTTTTGTATTTTTAGTAGAGACGGGGTTTCACCATGTTGACCAGGATGGTCTCGACCTCCTGACCTCGTGATCCACCCGCCTTGGCCTCCCAAAGTACTTTAGCACTTTGAATATATAATCCCCCTAGCCTCTGGCTTGCAGAAATTCTGCTGAGAAATCTACTGAATTTGTATTGGGGCACCCTTGAATGTGACTTTTTAAAAAATTTCTTGTTGCTTTTAGTATCCTTTTGTCTGTGATTTTTGAATTATTTGATTATGCTGCATCTTGATGAACCCCTTTTGTGATTGGATTGGCAACCTCTGAGCTTCTCATACATGGATATTGTCATCTTTCCCCAGGTTTGGAAAAATTTTCAGCCATTTTTCCCTTAACTATATGTGCCAGTCC
Organism: Cebus imitator; assembly: GCF_001604975.1. Classification (NCBI taxonomy): domain Eukaryota; kingdom Metazoa; phylum Chordata; class Mammalia; order Primates; family Cebidae; genus Cebus; species Cebus imitator. The sequence continues at coordinate 5,025,116 of NW_016107331.1, read as the reverse complement.
TTTTTCTCTCTCTTCTCTTTCAAAAATTCCTGTTATGCAAAAGTTATTTCACTTCATGCTGTCTCATAATTTCTGTAGGACTTCTTTCTTTTTCATTTTGCTTTATTTTTGCTCATGTAATTAGATAATTTCAAATGTTCTATTTTCAGGCTCATTGATTCTGTTTAATCAACTTTGCTGTTAAAGCTTTTTATTGAGTTTTTCAAATCAGTTATTATAGTCTTTATCATTATAAGTTCTACTGATTATTTTTTGGTTAGACTTTTCATTTTGTTCATAAATTGTTTATGTAATTTTGTCTCTGCATTTTCTTAGCTTTCTCTAAAAATTTAAGAGAGTTATTCAGAATTAATTTTTCAGTCATTTCCTAGATCTCCATTTATTCTGATTCTATTATTAAAGCTCCATTATTGGAGCTCCTTTGATGGTGTTATATTTCCCTGATTTGTAATATGGAAACTTACACTAATACCTGTGCACTTGGTAAGACAGGTAACTTTTCTATTCTTTTCAGGTATTTTTTGGTGGTGATAGCCCTTTATTATTTTGTCTAGCCTGTGATTGAAGATGATTCAGCTAGTAGCAGCTATAGACAGGCAAAGTGAAGTGTCTCGGGTTGGTGTTCAGCCACGCAGGATGAGCAGAGAAGAGGCTATGTGGAACACGTATGCATGAACTTCAGTTTCTTTCCCAGGCTGGCATATGCTTAAGCAGAGCACCAAATTTTGGTGAAGTCACCACTCAGCAACCAAGTTCGGGCAGGACAAGACTTCCCTCCACTGGTAATAACTGACCTGCAATTGTCTGTAAGCATGGAGACTATTTAACAACAACAACAACAAAACAAACAAACAAACAAAAAAACAGGGCTTAGTTGGATCACCTCTTGCCTGTAGTGGCTGGTCAGGGCCAGATGTTCTATCCACAGGTAATATTTGAGCTGCAGTTGCTTCTTAACTAGGAAAACTAACGAAAGCACCCAGGACATGTGGGGAAGCTGGCTAGAGATTTGGACTTGGAAGACCTATGGACTGTATTTCCTGCAGCATGGCACTGTTGGCTAATCTCTCTGGTGTGGTGCTTCTATTGGCCAGAAGGAAGAGCAATCACCAAGAACTACATGCTAGTTAATATGAGCTCCAGCCCCATTCTTTGTTTCTAACTGATCCCAGGTAATGTAGCCCTGCCAGTACCATCAGTGTTTCCCATGGGACAAGATAGAAATGATCCTCCCGTAGAGTCCCAGAATAGTAGGGAAGCTGAATGTCTACCTCCAACTAGCCTTTTTCACCATAGAAATCATAGATCTAGGGGAATTCTTCATGTGTGGTGCTACGCCAGCTTTGGGAGAGCAGCATGGTCAAAGAACTGTTCTTACCATTAAATTATAGCTTTTTTCGGTTATGTGGTCCAAAGACGTGTCTCAGCCTTATTCCCATGTTCTGCGATATGCATGATAGTATTTTTGCTTGTGGATAGTTGCTAGTTTAATTTCCACTGGTGGTGGGGGTGGGGAAGAGTGAAGCCTAACAGCTCCTACTCTGCCATCTTGCTCTGAATGCAGTTCTTAACTGATACCTATAGAGATCAGATTAAAATACATCATTAATGTTGTGTTCCTATAATGCCTAACTCAGTTTCTTCAATATTGTTTATTCTGATGATATTTCCAATGATATTTATCAAGTGTGTGAATTATCAAGTGTATTAATTCACTAGTGATGGAGTCTCCCAAAAAGTCTAAATGGCCTTGGTGTGAAAATCATAAAGAAAATTATTCACTGATATCCAAAAAGAAGTTGTACTGTGTAAAAAGATGAACAGTCTTAAGGTAGATTAAATTCACTTCTCAGGAACATTTTAAAGTGAAACTAAGAATAGTTGAGCTACATTTTTTTAAGGTGACTGTTGGGGAAGAAAACTACTACATTCTAGATATTTATGTTACAGAAAAAGTAGGAGCTCAATAGACCGCTGCTCTGATCTTGAATGACATTTCCTATGTTGCTTTTATGCTATGTTATTAAAATGATGATTCATCCCATTTTTAAAGCCTTCTAACCTTTCCTGGTTATAACTTATTCCAATGTTTAACAGCTAACACTGTCAAGAACGTTTTCATTATATCTAACTCACATTCCTTGTACTACTTTTAGAGGACACAGAAAAAAATATATACCTATTCTCTGAATAAAAATTCAAACAGAGGCCAAAGTTATATTAATTTTCTTAGAAAAAGAGCCAAAAATTATGATGGGACATTCAGTTCATAGGCCTAAGAATTCCGCCGAAATACATTAAAGACCATAGGAAAGGCTTAGAAGAGAAGAAGCAATCACCTTAACGATGAACTGATCACAGTATAATTCTACTCTCTTAATGATTTTCATTATTAAATTCTCCTTATGCAGAAAGTACTGTAACATACTAACATTATCCAATTAAGCATCTATTAACTGACTAAAATGGATATATGAATTATTACACTAGAAAATTGGCAGATCTATACTAATTGAAAACTTAATGTATAATATACTGGTTAGATATATCTCTTTATTATGTTTATATGCATATATGCATACATATAAATATATACTGGTAATATCATAAACTCAATGATTTATTGAGAAAAACACATTAAATGCCCTCAAAATATGCTCAAATATGGAACCCTCCAGCAGGAAATATGCTTGGTATAAAGAATAAAAACAGATATAAATTAATATTATCAGTGTAGTTGTCTCAATTTCATAAAACATTGAAATATATTGGAGAACTCAACAGACCATATCTATAAATGTAATGGGTTATGAAATGAGTTCTAATTCTGCCTGTAAGAGTGGTTGGCTAATGTACTTTGCACAGAAAAAGTCATTCTATTGCATGATTACTTTTTAGTTAAGTGAAATATTTAAAGCATACAGGATAGAGACTGGCATGAAGTGGTTACTTGGTTACTAAAAATTATTAACTGTATTTTCTGTTAGCATACCATATATATCAAATCATAAGAAGCAAGTGATAATAAGATCTTAATCTTTTTTTAACATCTTTATTATTCTATTCCCTAATCAACAGTTTATTTGCTTATTTTTTTTTTATTATTCTAAGATCAAAGTGTTTTGGTCAGAGCCCACAGCCATTCATTCTAGCTCCTCCCTGGCTAATTAATATTGTCGCTACTCTGTCCTTCAATCCTGTCTCCTTGCTGCCTTCCTGAATGCCATACTAATTTCTGCTTCTTCACATTTCTCTAGTTCTCCACATTTACTTTTGTTGTTTTCCCCCATCTAGAACCTGTTCATAGAATTTTACTTTACTCTTGCCAAACACAGCTATCATCACAATGGGATGAGCTTTTTATTAACTGTCACACTCTACACAAATTTTTTATCCTAGATTCAATATTTTGCCTGTAATCACCACCATATAAAATTTTAATTTATCTTTAAATACATTCAAATGTTTGAGAAAGTAGAGAAAAGTAAATTAAATTGTTTACATATTATCAAACATGATTTTTAAAGTTTTCATAAATAGAAGGAAATGGATGAGATACTGAACCATCCATTCACTCATCAAATATTGATTGAGTACCAATTTGTATCAGTCAGTATTCTAGAGGCTGGCAAGTAAAATATCTGTGGAAATAAAACCAAGATCTTTGCTTGTAACCTTACATCTAATGGGAGGAGATAGATATTAAACAAGAAATATGAAAATGACTGGATCATCTAGTAGTTTCCAAATGAGAAGTACTATGGAAAAAAAAAACCAGGAAAGTAGAATATTATAATGACTCTCAAAAAGAGAAATCATATGGCTTTTTGAGAAATTTGAAGCAGTAAATGAGAGTTTAAAAAAAAAATTGAAGATAGGACAAACAACTTCCTTGAGGAGTTGTAAATGCAGAGAGAATAAGATACCAGTAGCAAAAAAATAAAGCAAACCCAGAAAAAATCTGGGTTTGGAAAGTCGTGAAATAACTGAAAATACAGACTATACTCAATTGTCAATTGGAAACAGGGAAAGGAAATTATTTTTAGCAGTTGACAACAGGCTCTGAGACCATATTAGGAACTAATCACATTTGAGTAAATGACTATTCGAGATTGCTTGTAAAGTCTGAGGACCCAATCTTGATTCGCTCTTATCAACATCTGTCCATATACTTGAAAATTGTAATGGTTTTCCTCCTTTGTTATGCTATAAGAGGTTACACAAGATAAATGAAGGAAATGGGTCTATGCACCGCTACTCTGGTTTGCTGCCTTCAGGTAAATATAAAGAAGAGCTACACGGACATGAATATGTCTTTCTAAGTGGTGAGTTGAACACTGAAAAGCCTAGAATATGTGAGATGACTGGGAGACAAAAGTGACTCCTTTGACTATACTAAATAATTTGAACACAAGTTTGTCTAGAAGGAAAAAAGTGTGATGCTTGAATCACTGTGGTGACTAGGGTCATGACTCTAATGGCAGGGTTCTCAGGCTAATAGCTAGGTTTTAGCAGATTAGCAAAAAGGCACCTGTGACCTAAAGTTCAAGTGCGAAGAATATAAATATGTGTTGTTTCAAAAATATTTTAATAAATTTTCAACCATGGCTGAAGAACCATGGCCCACTGAAAGCCTAATGAAGTACTAGATGAGCAATTACATATATTGTTAAAAAATCAATCAGCAATGAATATTTTTGTAATTTGAGTGGAAAATTCAAATTAAATTTAATGAATATCTTAAGCTCTTTCTGGGAGCTAAAAGGAGGCTCACATCTGTTTAATTTTAAGAAGAAAGCCTACATGGGGAAAAGAATAGAGACTAGACTGTTTTAAAACATTCAGAAGTGGTATCAAAAAGATTGCAGTGTGCTGTATTTGTTGCAATCAGACAGAATTGAAAACTAGTTCTGATTCTGCCACCTCACTGCAAGACATTGAATGAGTTATTTGGTGTCTTTGAGTATCAGTTTCATCTTATAGTAGATGCTGATAGTAATAGCATTACATATTTATTGTGATAATTTAATGCAGATAAAATGAGTTGGTTTGTTCTTGACATAAAATACAGATATTGATATTTTAATTTTATTGATGCTTGTGTTGGCATTGGTAATGGTATCGTTACTGATGTCAGTATTGGTATTCACGTTTGTAATGGTATGTCAGTATTAGTTGCATTAGTGCTCATATTGGTACTGATGCTACACTAGTATTGTTGTATACATTGATATCACCATAAGGTATAGTCTGAGAGCAACTATTGGCATAATAGGAAAAGAAAAATTTGGCCCAAATTTTAATCAACTACAAGAGCTGGATCTACTAAGGAACAATATGAGAACAATCTATCTTCAATAACTTGAACATTGAAGACCTTTACAGTGAAAGAGAAATAAGAGTTCTCAAAGTGTGGCAATAAAACTACATCAGGTTCTTGCATGAATAAGCAGCTACCTGCTGTGTCAGGATGGAAGTATTAGCTAAAAATTAGTCACTTATAAATACCATTTAAAAGATCACAGTGTAGATTAAATGACAGACATGTCTACCAATAATACCCAGAATATGGTAGATAACTAAGATTACTTTCCCATCAAACCACTCCTGCCCATATAAATTCATGTACTTTTTTTCTGTCTGCTTCCAAAGAAAAGAAATCAACTGTAGCCCTTTCTTTTCTGACCTCTCGCTTTCTATGGAAACAAGATTTTATTCATCCTCTTAAAACTAAAAAGAAGTCAATACATATGAACAAAGAATATGACAAATTCTGAAGTCAAGATAATTTTAGATAGTTCTTTTAATATAAGTGAATGGTCTTATAACATGTACAGTCAGAAGAAATGGCTACTACAAAAATACCACATATTCTCCTTTCCTTTACTGGGATGCTGAGAAATAAGAGCATCTGTTAATTTTATACCACCTTAAAACAAATTTGAAATATACAGCATAAAAATTGCAGCTGCTCAAAGATAATTTCTGATTTCTATAAAAACATGGACTTAATGTATGATATTTTTAGAAATTAGGAAAACAAGCCCTTGGATTAAAAATTTAACGGATGTGCTAATTTCCTCCTGAAAGCTGAAAAAAGGATTATGGCCATGTAGTCCTGAGAATAGAGCCCAGAAAGAAAACTGAAGTCATCTTTTTGGCTAATATAGAATAACTCACAATTTTAGCAGCAGTTCTGCATAATTGATGTAAAAATTTTGACTACCGAATTTCTCGACACCCATAAATTTCTGATTTCATCATATCCTTTTACCTTCATACCTTTAACAGTTTACAACTGTTCATATGTTTTGGCGTTAGTTGTTTATACAACCTAGATTATAGGTTTGGGCAGAAACAATGTTATTATTTGCCTTTTATTATCTCAAGTGGTTATAAAATATTGATATCAATATATATTTTAATGAACTAATTGTGCAGATGGGCTACAAAAATAAGCTGGAACTGATCAACATTTCCATGTATTATAATTTAAGCCCAAGTTCTAGAACTTCTATTTTAAATTTTTCATTTATTGTTTTAAAAAATTGAATACAAAAGTCTTTGTTTTTTCTTCAATTATGAACCAGAAAGAAATGGTAACTTGTGGAATGAGTTTTATGGAAAATTTTAAAGGAAAATAGATCAATTGCTTAAAGGATAAGAAGGAAGTTTTTGTTTGTTTTGTTTTGTTTTAATAAGTAGCATGGCTGGAATAATGTTTGGAAATTCAGTGAAGATGGTAAGAAATAGGGGGTGCTGAGAATATATCTTGAAACAGAAGGTTATATCAAGGGAGGTAACTGAATAGTTTCATTGGGGAATGTGGAGTCGGCTGAAAATATCAGGACAAAGAATCAATGTTCAATGATTGCTATCAACTGCCATTATTCCTAAAAGTTTCGTCAGGATGTAAGGTATGTGGAAATGTGAATAGCTACTATTGAAAGTATCTTATCCTTAGTTACCCTACTGAGTCGTAGAAGTGTGGTAGTAAGGGATAAAGAGATGTGTGAATCCGCATGAAATCCTGGGTTCATAAACTACTTTTACTGGCACTATAGTATCATTGAAATTCAGACACTAAAGTTTTGAATAGCTTTCTTATTAAGTCTCTTGCTCATAAGATTTATAAGAAGTGTCATGCAAGCTGATTTTTAAGGAAAACAATTGCAGCATATTATTCATAATCATTTGTTGCCTCCCAACCCCACTGCCCCTACAGACATATTCTCTCTCTCTCTCTCTCTCTCTCTCTCTCTGTCCGTCTTTCTCTCTCTCTCTTTGAGGGTAGACTTCTGAGATTAGATCCTTAAGAGACCACATGATAATTATGTGCTTGGAATTTCCTAGAATTCAAGACAATATACATCTTTTACTGCATCTGCCAAATTCTCATCCAGGTACTAATCAGTTTGGCTTGGTTTGGTGGGTATAGCTAGGAAATAAAATAGAGAAATTATTTTAGACTTCCTACATGTTAATAAATCCATAAAACAAGGAAGTTTATAGAATTTGTAATGCATGCGAAATAAATGCGAACTTATCATTTGATCTGACACAAAACAGACCTGGAATCAGTGTCTTAATTTGACTTGCAGGTATCAGTAGATTTCACCGTCCCTTGCTCTCTCTCTATTTCCCAATGCTACCATAACCTAGGCTAGAGGGCAACTCTTCTCAGGTTAAGATATTAATAAAAGATGAAAAAAGATTTTGCTGTGCCTTTCTCATAGTGATATATTAATGCTTCTGATAGGCTGCACACTCAGATTTGTAAGGTTTATTTCGAAACCACATTATCAATGTATCAATTGTTCTCATCTTTCAAAATAAAAGATTCTACCAGAATTCAACTTTTCTCATCTATAACAGAGATAAGTACCCCCTTTTGTTCAAATTTATAAATATAGACTTCATTCTTTAGAAAGTTTGGATGTACAGAAAATTGATCAGGTAATACAGAGTTCTCATATACTTGACCCTGATACACATACAATTTTCCTTAGTTTAACATCTTGCATTAGTATGGTACATTTGTTTCAACTAATGAAGTAATATTGACATGCTATTATTAACTGAAGTCCGAGGCTTAACTGGAGATTCACTTTCTTCATTTGCACACTATTTGTACAGTTCTGTGGGTTTTGGCAAATACATAATGTCATATATTTGCTGTTAGACTGTTATACAAAATAGTTTTACTGCCCTAAAAGCTCCCTATGCTTCACCTATTATCTCTCCTACCACCACCACCGTCCCCAGCAACCACTGATTTCACTGTCTCTACTTTTTATTCGATCCAGAGTGTCATATAGTTGGAAATATACAGAATGTACTCTTTTCAGACAGACTTTTTTTACTTAAATGCCATATGCATTTAAAGCTCCTTCATGTTGTTTCATTGGCTTGATAGCTCATTTCTTTTTATTACAGAACAATATTGCATTGCATGGCTATACCACAGTTTGTTTATCCATTCACTTATTGATGGAATGGTTACTTCCAGTTTTGTGAAATCATGAATACATCTGCTATCAACATTTGTTTGTAGGTGTTTTTGTAACCCAACTGGGTAAATACTTAGGAACATGAATGCTGGATCATATGGTGAGATCACGTATAGCTTTGTAAGAAATTACCAAGCTGTCTTCCAAAGTGGTTATACCATATTTTTTAAAATTTTTATTAGCAATGGATGAGTCTGTTCTGCACCCTAGTTAGCATTTGATAAACTCAGTTTATTTTTTGAATTTTAGCCATTTTAATAAGTGTGTAGCATTATAGTGTTTTAATTTTCAGTTACCTTATGACATATAATGTTGAGCATCTTTTCATAGGTTTATTTGCCATTTGTATGTCTTCTTTGGTGAAATGCCTATTCAGATCTTTTGCCCAGTTTTAATTTTTTCTCATTATTGAGCTTTAAGGGTTCTTTGCATATTTTTGACACACCTCCTTTATCAGAAATGTATTTTGCAAATATTATCTCCCAACCTATGCCTTGCCTTTTTATTTTCTTAACAGTGCTTTTCAAAGAGCAGAACTTTTTAATTTTGATGTAGTCAAACTTACCATGTTTTTTTCTTTCATGAATCATGCTTTTCTTGTTCAATCTGAAAATTCATTGCCTAACCTATGGTTACCTAAATGTTCTCCTTATGTTAGCACGTATAAGTTTTATAGCTTTGTGTTTTACCTTTAGATCTATGACCCCTTTCAATTTTTGCAACATGTCTGTGTCTAGAGTTAAATTTTTGCATAGAGATGTCCAATTTTTTAGCACATTTGTTGAAAAGATTATCATTTCTCCACTGAACTGCCTTTATTCCTTTATCAAAGATCACTTCACTATATTTCTGAGTCTATTTCTGGGCTCTCTGTTCTGCTCCATTGATCTATTTCTCTTTTCTTTCATCAATATCACAATGTCTTCACACAAAGTTAGTCTTTAAGTTGTAAAGTGTCAGTCCATGAACACTTCTTACTCAGTGTTGTGATCTGTTCTGGGTCTTCAGCCTTTTCATACAAACTTTAGAATCAGTTCTTCAATATCCACAGAATGGTTTGCCTTGATTTTTATTGTGATTGAGTTGAATTTATAAATAAAGATGGGAATACTTGACATCTTAATTATATTGAGTATTGTCGTAAAAAAGCACGAAATATCTTTCCATTTATAATTTATTTAGATCATCTTTGATTTTCTTCATAAGAGTTCAGTAGTTTTTCTCATATTAATTCTATACATATTTTATTAGATTTGTATCTAAATATTTCAATTATTTGGTGCCAATAGAAATGGTACCATGTTTTTAACTTCAAATTTCATTAATTTATTACTACCATATAGTAAAGCAATTGACTTTCATTTTAATATTGTATCTACAATCTTGCCATAATCACTTCTTAGTTCCAGGATACTTTTTGTGGATTGGTTGGTATTTTCCACATAGACAATCAAGTTATATATGAATATGCACAGTTTTATTTCTTTCTTCCCAATCTGTATAGTTTTATTTTATATCTTGTCTTATTGAATTAGTTAGCTGTAGTTCCAGTACAATATTTAATAAGAATGGGAAAATCAGACATATTTCCTATTCCCAGTCTTAGAAGAAAGCATCTAGTTTTTTATCATTAGTAAGGTAAACTTGTAACATTTTTGTATATGTTCTTCATCGAATTGTAAATATTACCCTCTAATCCTAGTGTGCCGAGAGTTTTTAATCACAAATGAGTGTTGGATTTCATCAAATGTTTTTGTGTATCTATTAATGTGATTATGTCATTTTTATTCCTTAGCTTGTTATTGTGATGGAATATCTTAATATTTTTTTAAAATGCTGACTCAGCCTTGCATGACTGGAATAAATTCCACCTTGTCATAGTATATAATCCTTTTTATACATTATTGAACTTGATTTGCAAATGTTTTATTAAAGTTCTTAAAAACTCTATTGATGAGGATATTGGTCTGTAGTTTCCCTTTCTTGTAATAATTTTGTTAGATTTTGGTATTAAGGTAATGCTAGTGTCATAGAATGAGCTAGAAGGTGTTCTCTGCTTCTACTTTTTGGAATTTATCATATAAAATATGTATCATTTTCTCCTTAAATATTTACTAGAATTCATCAGTGAACCATCTGGGCATGGTGGTTTTGAATTTTTTTGTAAGATTATTAATTTTTTAAAATTATTTCTTAGATATAGGCCTATTCATATTATCTGTCTCCTTATGTGAGTTTTGGTAGTTTATGTCTTTCAATTAATTAGCCATTTCATCTAGTTTGTCAAATTTATGGACATAGAGTTGTTCATAACATCAACCCCCATGGACCTTAAAAAGATAATAATGACAACACTTTTTTCGTTTATAATAGTAGTAAATTAAATCTTCTCTGTTTATTTTGTTTTGATTATTCTGGCAAGAGATTTTTTAATTGTATTTATTTTTTCAGTAAGTCAGCCTTTCATTTTATTAATTTTATATATGGATTTATTTTTGTCTTCAATGCCAAGTTATACACTTTTTTGCTTCTTTTCTTCTGCTTCCTTTAGAATTATGTCTCTCTTATTGCAGGTTTAAGGTGAAGGCTTAGATTAATGAGCCTTACACCTTCATTTCTAATACATGAATTCAATGCTATTAATTTTGTGCTTAGCACTGCTTTTCCTAAGTCCTACAAGTTTTGATGAATGGTATTTTAATTTTTATTTAATTAAAAATATTTTAGTATTTCTCTTGAGATTTCTTCTTTGGTCTTATTTTTTTAAATTTATTCTTATAGCCTATTTTTTAATTGGTGTATTTAGACCATTTATTGTTTATAGTGATTACTAGTGTTTATAGTTGAATGAATATTTACCATGTTTGTAAAAATTTTTATTCCTTGTTATTTTTCTTGATTTTTTTTTTTTTACTACTCCTTTTTCTGCCCTCTTTGGTTTTAATTGGGCAGTTTATATGATTCCATTTTATCTCCTCTCAGCATTTCTACAATACATTTTTAATTGTTTTAGAGTTGACTATAAGGTTTACAACATAATTATAATTAACCTAAATCCACTTTCAAATAACACTATACCAATCCCTGAGTACTGCAGATACCAATAAATACAGAGTGTATTGAGTTCCTCCTCCCTGTTTCTTAATTTCACTCATCCACATACTGTAATCACTCCATATATTATTTCTATAATTACTTTGAACAAACATTATCTATTTTGTCAGTTGTGAATCATAAAATACGATACTTTATTTTACCTTCATACACTTCTTCTCTGATGCTCTTCCTTAATGTAGATCTCAGTTTCTAATACATATAATTTTCCTTCTCTTTAAAGAACTTCTTTTAAAATTGTTTGCAAAGTTTGCCTACTTGTGACAAATTATCTCATTTTCTTTGTCTCAGAAAGTTTTTATTTCTCTGTAATTTATGAAAGGTAATTTTACTGGTGACAGGTTTCTAGATTGGTGGTTTCTTTCTCTCAACACTTTAAATACTTAACTGCACTTTCTTCTTGCTTGTATTGTTTCTGAATACACAGTTGAGCTAACTCTTGTTTCTCTGTAGGTAAGGTTTCCCTTCGCTAGATTATTTCAAGATTTTCCCTTTACCTTTGAATAACTGCCGTTTGAATATGAATATGATATGTCTGGGTATATTTTGTATATCTATATCTGTATCTATCTATATCTATATATCTATCTATCTATCTTCTCTAGTGTTCTCTAAGTTTCCTTGATCTGTGCTTTGGTATCTGTCATTAATTTTGAAAAATTATTAGATATTATTGATTCAATTATTTATTCCTTTCATTTGCCTCTTACTTCTGCTATTTCTATTACTTATATATATTTTTTTCTAATTGTTCCATAGTTAAATGATGTCTATTCTTTTTTTCTTTTTTTTTCTCTCTCTCTGTTTGCTTTTTATTTGGTGCTCAATTATTATTTCCTTGGCAATGTTAACAGTATTAATGGTTCAGGGTAATACTGAAAAATGACTTTCATGATCTCAACTGTAGAATGGACGTAATAAATCACTTTATTATGATATTTGTTTTCTCAAGCTGATCTCGAACCAAAAACACAATATTTCTAAGGTATGCCTGTTTAGTTGTGTCTCAAGGAATAGGGGAGCTCAGAAGGAGAGAAATGGGTGAATGGCTGTTTAGCTGAGCAAGTCAGAACACACACAGCACTTATCAATTACATATGCCTTTTTATATGGCTGTGAGTCGTGGTGCCCCCAATACAATTACATTATTCACACCAAAAATCACTAATCACAGAGCATTAAGACAGACATAATAGTAATAAAGAAGTTCCTGGAGGAAATTAAAAGTGTTGTCTCAGTAAACACGGGAATGATCAAAGAGTGAAACAGCCTTATTGCTGATATGGAGAAAGCTTTAGTGGTCTAGTTGGATCAAACCTGCCACAATATACCCTTAAACCAAAGCTAATTCAAACAATGGTCTAACTCTCTTCAATTATATGAAGGCTGAGAGAGGTAAGGAAGCTGCAGAAAAAAAGTTTGAAGCTATCAGAGTATGGTTCATGAGTTTCAAGAAAATAAGCCATCTCCATAACTAAAAATGCAAGGTGAAACAGGAAGTGCTAATATATAAGCTGCAGGAAGTTGTATAGAAGATCTAAGATCATTGTTAAAGGTGGCTACCCCAAACAACAGATATTTCAATGTAGATCAACAGCCTTATATTGGAAGATGTCATCTAGGACTTTCACTGGTCATCCAAGAACTCCAATGGAGATATACAAGGACATTAATGTTTTCATACCTGTTAACACAACATCCAGCATCCACTCTGTAGCCCATGGATCAAGGAACCATTTCAAATTTGAGTCTTATTATTTTAAAAATACATTTTTTGTAGGCTATAACAACTGCCTTAGATAGTGATTTCTCTGCTGGATCAGCACAAAGGAAATTAAAAACCTTCAGGAAAGGATTCACCATTCTACATGCCTCTAAGACCATTTGTAGGTCATGGTAGGAGGTCAAAATATCAACTTTATTAGGAGTTTGAAAGAAGTTGATGCCAATCCTCATGAATAACTTTGAGGAGTTTCAGACCTTCTGTGGAGGACATAACTGCAGATGTGATGAAAATAGCAAGGGAAAAAGAATTATAAGTGGAGCCTAATCAAGTTACTTAATTGCTGCAAACCTACCGTAAAACTTGAATGGGTGAGGAGTTGCTTCTTGGAGATCAATAAAGATAGTGGTTTCTTGATGTGGAATCTACTCCTGATGAAGATGCTGTGAACATTGCTGAAATGACAACAAAGAGGGTATTACATAATATTACATAATATCAGGATACCACATAATATTAGAATATTATATAAAAGTTGATAAAGCACCAGCAGCTGGGTTTGAGAGCAGTGATTTCAATTTTGAAAGAAGTTATACTATGAATAAAATGCTATCAAATAGCATTGCATGCTACAGAGAAATCATCGATGAAAGCATGATTCAATAAATGCAGCAAATTTCACTGTTGTCTTATTTTAAATAACCGTGGTAGCCATCCCAATCTTCCAATCCTCAGCATACACCACTCTGACCAGTCAGCAGCCATCAATACTGAGGCAAAACCCTCCAGCAGCAAAAAGATTAAGGCTCACTGAAGGTTCTGATGATGGTTAGCATTTCTAAGCAAGAAAATATTTTTAAATTAAGACATGTTCATTTTTTAAACATAATGCTATTGCACACTTAATAGAATAAATTATAGTGTGAACATAACTTTTATATGTGCTGGGAAACCAAGAAATTCATATGAATCACCTTATTATGATATCCACTTTATTGTGTATGTTCTGGAACCAAACCCACAATACCTCTGAATCATACCTGTAGTTAGTTACCAGCTCTGACAGCTTATAAGTCAAATAAGTTGACCTGGGCTGTGCCTCTCTGTATTTAACTCTCTCTTCAGATTTTGATATGGCCATTGGCCCTCGGTTCTCTAATGAACCTAAGAAAAATTGTTGCTTTTTAGTTTCTACAGCTGGTTTTTCTTTTCTTTTGAGGATAGGAGTGATAATGTCCAAACTTTCCTGAAACTTAAAGTGTTTCAAAAAATCTGAAGTCCTTAAAATACACTTGAAAGTATTAAAAATTATGTGCCTACCAATATTTAAAGCAGGAACTACAAATGTATGAAGAAAAATTTGTCTAGCTCATCTCATTTTTAAATCAAAAATTTTTTGTTGTTTTTAAAAAATATTGAAAAAATTGTGCTGTTTTCCAAAATGTATATTCATTTCACTTTTTAGATCTGTAAATGTTTATCAGTGAAACCTAAACATTTTTGTAAAAAGTTTTAGCCTGTTAAAAGATATGTTTTTACTAATTTTTGGAACAGTTAATAAATTTTATATTAAAGTCTGTGGCCTCTTCAGTAGCCAAGGACATTTTGCAGTGGGAGAATTTTCTGGTTTCTGTGTAAAAGAACTAAGAAGTCCTTGAAATGAAGTATTTTCATTTTCGTCCGCATGCCACTTACCCTGTCTGGATCTTTTTACATAGTCCTGGCTCACAGGCTGCCTTTCCTTTCATTACAGTTGTTTGCATGTCTGACTCATCTGTAGCCTTATAAGCATTTGGAGGTACAGAAAAAGGGACTTTATCCTCAATGTCTCACTCACACACCAAGCGTGAGCTTTTAGCCATAAACATTGAATCTTGAAATCTTAGGTCACTCAAAAACAGTTTTCTCTTCATTTTCTGGAGAGAAAAGTAAAATAGAGCATAATCACATTGATTACATGTATTAAATAAGCAAAATGGCAAGAAGAATGGTGAAGAAATAAGTGTACTTTCCACTCACCTCCTACTGAAGCCATCATATTCTATATATTAATTATACTTTAATTGCTGTATTTGTGAATTATTGAGAAATTTTCTTAATTGATTCCAGACTCAGAAAAGAAAAAAGAAATATTTTTCTTACTTCTAATTCTCAACAGTGAATAACATCTGAGATAATAGGAGTCAGCTCATGTATGAGTATTTTCTTAAATATATTTTATACCAATCTCTCAGGAAGATATCCTAGTATGGAAAATGTTATTTTAGTTACTTAATTTAAAGATAACTTCATACAGGCCACTGTCTTAGCCAATATAGCTTCTGTAACAAAATACTATAAATGAGTAGTGTATAAACAACAAAAATTTATTTGTCACTGTTCTGGAGGCTAGGAAGTCCATGATCAAGGTACCAGCAGATTTGGTGTCTGATGAAGACCTGCTTCTTGGTTTGTAAATATCCATCTTCTCACTGAATGCTCACATGGTAGAAAGCACAGAGCAGCTCTCTGGGACCTCTTTAATAAGGCCAATAATTCCACTCATTAGGCGTCTGCCCTCTTGGCCTAACTACCTCTCTACAGCCTCATCTTCTAATATCATCACATTGATAATTAGATTTCAACATATGAATTTGGGGGAACAAAAGCATTCAGAATATAACAGTAATCAGGTTATGGCCATTAAAATATTTGGTATATCGCTTTATTGACATTATTGGCTTTATATATCCAAACAATTCAGGCTAGATTATTGATGTTTCCTCTTTTGAATAGATCATAGGAACCAATGAGAAAGAAGCCACTGCCTCTGATGTGACAGCACTGGTAGAAAAGGAGCAGGATGAGGAAAACCCACTGATACTTTGTGCATCCTGTTACCACTATACTGTTTAGGCCTTCACTTTAATGTTGCCTCATAACAGAATCTGGCTCCAATAATATTACATAAAGTATAATTCCAGTTTCTATATCTAACCATTAAATTGTTACTGATGCTTCATAAATCCTGACTGAATTTTGAACCCTAATACATTTCTTTATAAGGTAAAACGCACTGAGTTTGTGTGGGTTTGAAATTATTTATAGAAAATATTGTGTACTTAATGAGTATTTGTCCTATAAGAATTTTCTCCCTTCTTCTTCTGTACAATATATTCAGGTTCAGGACAAGTTCTTGTGCTAGACAAAAATGACCAAGACAGACAAAGTCCTTAATTACATAAAGCTTACATCATAAACAAGTGACTGAAACCTAACAACAAAAAATGATTTTTGGATAAGAGGAAAGAGTACTGAGAGAAATGGGTAATCTAGTAATTTTTCCCTTTTCCCTTTGAAACATCTTTTTTATCCAATAAACATATGGTAGCAAGGTTAAAAGTCAGGTGTTGAGAGTTAGGAGTTTTTAATATCAACTCATATTGGCAGACAAGAAATGAGACACATTTTGTTCCCCCTACCCTTAATTTCAGTGCTAACAAAGCATGTCCCAAGCATCAGAAGAAGCAGAAATCCTAAGTGCAATCAGAGTTTGAAAATAATCATTTCCGGAATTCCTTTGAACTTGGTGATTGACTATTGGTCAGAGATAATTAGAAATCTGGGATATAAAAACTGACCAGTTTCTTTTTTGTTCATGGGAAGGACACAAGACATTTATGATGATGGCAATCATCAAAAAAATGGAAGATTTCCATTTAAGTATATTTTTGATGTTACAGAAAAATGAAAAAAGTGAACATTTTACTGCATCCAAGTTGTATTTATGAGAAATTATAGTAATATAATTTTTAAAAATCATACCTTTAAAATAACTTATTTTCTTTAAGTAGCTTAAAATCCAATTATTTCCAAGTTAATTTTAAGAGCTTACCCTTAATTTGACCTTAAACATAACCGATTACAATATTTTCTAGACCTCTAACTACAGTTGTAATTCATGTCCAGAGGATTACAGTCATTGCCTAACTTATGAATAGTGATGCTGGCAAGCCTGGTTGTAGATATGTGAGGTCTCTCTGCAATAGAAATCCAGAGTCCATTATTCAGTTTCCTAGATCAGTTGTGGCATCAGCAAAAGCAGCAGTAACTCCTATGACTTCCTAATTCCTGATTTATAATTATGGTGTTTCTTTCTCAAACCTATAGGGAGGTCAGGGGCAGAGACAGCAAAAGCAATAGGTTCTTATTCCAGAATAATTCTAGTGGTGGAATCTGAAGTAGTAATTCTCATGATTGGAAATTTCTTCATTGTTCTGAGAATCATTCTATATTTCAGTAACATTTCATAAGATCCTAATTTATTCATTTTCTGTTTAAAATATCTAAGTCTTTTGTTGCCTGCACTGAACTTTTAACAGATACTAATGGCAAAAAAAAACCCCTCATTATTTTCTTTTAAATGTTTAAGTTATAGGAAAACAAATGTCATTTGCATAGATATTAAAATATTTGCTATATTCATAAATAAGTATTGATGGGACATTGGAATATAAATGAATGGAGGTAGAAAAGATGCACAAATGTAGAGACAAAAGAAATTGTATGTGATGTGAAAAGATGTAAGGTTTTATAAAACATACTAGAAAAATTATTCTGCTAAAGCACACATTATAAATCAAGCCTCTGACATTATCTGCCAACAATAGAAAGAAAAATATAATATACGCCCACATCATCCTTTTTAATAGATAATGGCTTCCTATTTTGAGAAGTGAATATATCCTTCTCCTAAAAGAATATTTTGAAAGCTTGAATTGCTTTTTTATTTAACAAAATACCAACCATGTAAAACTAAAAGTGTTCAAAAATATCTTAGTAGCCCATTAGTAAATTTTTCAATATTAATTGTTCATATACCATCAACAACCCTTCATATGCTATAGATTATCAAGTGGGTTAGTTCTTCTTTAAGAAGTCAATTAAAGGATATCCTTTCTACATGTAAAGAAAACCTAGAAGATAAACTCAAACAATAAACTGAATTATAACCTGATACAACCATCAGAAAGAAAATACCATAAATAATGTAGGGATAATCATTTAGGGTACAGCAACCCCAATATATTATGAGTTTACCAGAATGGCAAGCAGCTAATATATAGGTAGTCTCCACAAAGGTATTGTACCATTTGGTTTAAGGGACAGCAGAGGTCTGAGCATTTATAGTAGCTCAAGTACTTCTGAACTGAAGAATTAAGCAATTCTGACACAAAGAAAAATATGTTAGAGAAATAATCTGATAGGGAAGATAGTTTACGCCTGGCTTTTTAAATAAGGAATTAGAACACCCTTATTTGCATAGATATCTTGCACTGAAAATCTGCAAGAGGGATATTTAAATATTAATATTTTAGATCTGGCCAAGCACAGTGGTGCATGCTTGTAGTTTCTGCTACTCAAGACGCTGAGGCAGGAGACTTATTTGTGCCCAGGAGTTTGAGTCCAGCCTGGGCAACATAGTCAGACCCTGTCTCTAAAAATATATTTTTTTTTCAAATTACATATATTTTCAGTCTCTAAGCCCTTTGAACTAAATTAAGATGAAAATAAAATTTATTGAAACTTGTTTTTTTTTTTTCCAAGATGGTGGTTAGAGGCATTATTAGCATGCCTCTACCACTTGGAAAGACAAACTGTGTGTAGACATTCACATGGTGAATTATTTTCCCAAGAAGTAACAAAGGAACTTAAGAGAAAAACTGAAAGAAACCACAGACTCTTTGCAGAAAACAGCGGGAAACAACCTACACCAGGAACCAGGAAGAAAACTGTGAGTTTCCAGAGCATGAGAGAAAGAGACTGCTTCTGTGAGAGACCCCCACTGGGAAGCCAGGCAATCTAGGCCATGGGGGAATGCCTACCTCTATCTAGTTCTGAGGCTGATTTAGCAAGTGGTGGAGAATCTGTGAGAAGGAGAGGCATCAAGATGTTCTTTGCAGGGATGGAGGATGCCATTCCTGATTCTACTTCACAGGTAACCTTGTGGAAGACAACCAGGGAAATCAGACAGTGGTCAGAGGTTGAGAGAAGCTCCTTCAATTTGCAATATAATCTTGAGTGAGAATAACTCCCTTGACCAGACCCAAGGGGTGAGCAGGAAGTGTGTTATAGGCACAGACACAGAAGCTGGGTGCTCTTGCTTTGGTGGACCGGGAGGAGCATGGCCTGAAAGCTCTGGTTTGTGTCTTGGTTGGGAAGGCTTATGGTCTAAGGCAGTTTTGAGATCTGAGCACAGGCTGCCTGGATCACAGCTAGCTGCTGCTAGCAGAACACTGTGGGTGTAAGATCAGCCTTGCCAAGCACATGGGAGCTGAGTGGGGTTTACTGCCACCTGCTACCTCCTCTTCCCATGCAGATTCTTTTCTGCAGCAGATACAGCTGTGTCCTTTCCTGGAACATTATTCTAGTGGCCAAGGAACTGCCCTCAGATTACCCCATTGGGGCTGCTGCTTGCAGCTGCATATGGGGAGCCAAGCAGACACTTATCTGACCCAGAACTCACTGGGCTTTGCCCCTCCACCGACCCTGGTAGCATAACACAATGGACAAGGACTTCTGAAAGATCCATGGCCCCATTCATTGCCTGAGACACAAGAGTGCCTCCCCAGGTAACATAAGGAAAGCACAAACACCATTGATACCATTGCAGCTGGTGCTCTTTTGTAAAAGCTACCTCCTGGTTGAAGGCCAATTGGCATAGCCAATTACAACATCTGCAAGTAGAATAATACAGTGCCCAGGAAGGAGAAACCTTTTCCACAACCTCACCTATGACCATTTCCTGCATCACCCTGGCTATCCAAGGGGTCTTGAGTTTGTCCATGTGACCAGTACATTACTACTACCTCTAGCATTTGAGAAAGCCAACACATTAAGGCTATTAATAACCAAGGAAATTTCAGGTTCTACATTACTTGTGGGAAGAAAGTTGCCCAGGTGTCATGGCAAGAGACTGAAGGCACAATCTGTCTCAGCATAATAAATAACTGATTACTTAGATATGGCAATAATAACACACGTATTTACTGATTACTTAGTTATAGCATAATACATAACTGATTACTTATAGAAATGACACCAAATAGATATTAGATTCAATCACATAATTATATAATCAATCTTATTATACCATTATTCTCTATTAATCTCTGCTTTAGTGTAAGAACATTTTAGTCTTATAGTATAGACATAATTGGGTGAAACATAATTAGGACCTGAAGGGACATTGTGAGAAGTGATCAGGAGGTAAGAGTAAATGCCTTGTGGTAGAGCCAGCGCCTGGGAAGGCACTGCTACTTAGCAGGCAGGCCTTGCGGTAACGCCAGCCTCTGGAGAGCCGCCTGTTATTTAGCAGGCTGTGAGAGGGAGTTTCCCTTTCACTGGGGAGTTCAGAGAAAACTCTGTTTTGCTGGGTCTTGAGGAAGGTCTGACACTAGCCAGGCCGGCCCACAGACATCCAAAGGTTTAAATACCACTCCGTGGTGCTGTACTGTCACCATCCTTGTTCACCTTCATGTTCCAATTTCCCACCAGATGCTCCCTTGTAAATTCTTAGAAGCTGTGAGAAGTAGGAATAGAGAAATCCTAAAAAGCATTTGATCTCTCTGATAAGTGCATAGAAAGAAACTATGTGCCTCTCCTCCTTGCAGTGGCTACCTGAGAGGGAGGGGCCCTCTGTACTGTACTCATGTGACCCTCTGTACTATACCCACATGATCCCCTGAACTGTACCCACGTGGCCCCCCCAACTGTAAAAATGTAATTTGCTTGATCCCTACCAATCATGTCAGATGAGTCATTCTCCAGCCCTGCCCCACTGCCTGTATACAATAAATATCAGCACATCCAGGCACTCAGGGCCACTGCTGAACTCCACCCCTTGGCAGCAGTGGTTCCCCTGGCCCAGCTGAAGTCTTCTCTTATCTCTGTGTCTTGTGTCTTCTTTTCTACCATCCTCTCCTCATACAAAAGAATACCCACAGGACCCTGCGGGACTGAACCCTGCAATTGCTCTCCTACTCCCATCAGAACTACTGCTGGGAGACTAAAGGACAGGTCACATAAACTAATCCCTTACAGACATTCCCCAACACCAGCCTGTGGTATGACATCCCAAATTCGTGGCTAGACCCAGAGAAGCGGCAGTATTTACAGCATTCTGGCCTTCAGGGGAAGCTACTCTTAGGGAAAAGGGGAGTGTACCATATGAAGGAAATGCCTCATGAACAAAAGCAAAGTAAAACCAAAAATAACACAGACTGCAGGCCCTGACTTTTGTCTTTCCACTTGTAGAAAATTTCTTTCAGTAGAGACACACGTGTAGTGCTAGGCTCAATGGGAGAATGTCTGCAGCTCTACCCCAACAGTGAGGCAGCCCAGGTGCTTATGAAGGGTCTTAGAGAAGGGGTCTTCTCTCTCTCACCCACGATTGCAGGCACAGCTGGGGCTTCTCCAATGTATATTTGGCATAGGTGCATCTGTAGACAGCCTCTCTGGGACACTTCACGGTGACTCCATCCCCATAGGAGGAATGCCCCGCACGTTTAGGCTTGCATGAGAGATAGAGTCAAAATCCTTCTCTCCTTGGAACACTAGCATTCCTGCAGATAAAAAGAGGTGCCTGTCTGGTCCGAATAGCTGGAACACCGGTCAGGAGAGTGCCTGGGAGGCAGATTGCTTTCCTGCTGGCATGAAAAGGTACCTGGGGTAATTGTCTCCCTTTCCCCTGAAAAGACCTCAGCACATTTCACTGACAGCTTCGGCAGCTGCCTCTATCAAAGCTGGGACCTCTGCCCACAATTGGGATACTGCATTTACCCACCTGCTTTAGCCATAGCCTGTTTTTAACCCATGGGTATCTTCTACTGGACTGAAGCCTGAACTGTTCAGCCCAGTGAATAAAATACTGGAAAATAAATGTAAAGTGAACACCCTGGGGAATGAGATAAGCTTATTAAGGTTTCTGCCATTCCAGCTCCACAGGATAAAGTGACCCTGCTCACACATCCGGCATATTGCTACTACAATCAACATCTGAGAAAGCCATCACACAAAGATTCTCTAGAACTGAAGAACTAATACAGTCTTTACCACTGAAAGCACCCAGAGCCCAAAACTAGGTAACAATAATATATAAACATTAAAGTCACATTCTCAAGTGGAAAGAAATAAATTTTTAAAAATCTCGGTCAAATAAAAAAAGAATTAAAAATAATTAGAAGAAACAGTCTAATCAAATGAGAAGGAACCAGAAAAATAATGGTTGCAATATGAAAAAGCAAGGTTCTATAACACTTCCAAAAATCATACTAAAGCTCTAGCAGTGGATGCAAATCAAGATGAAATCTTCAAAGTATTAGATACAGAATTCAAAGAGTTAATTATTAAGTTAGTCAAGGAGATACAAGAACAGGTGAAAACCAAAAAAGAAATTAAAAAGCAATTCAGGATATGCATGAAAAATTTTCTAAAGAGATGGATACTTTAAAGAGAAACCAATCAGAATTTCCGGAAATATAAAACACATTTAGGGAACTATAAAATTCAGTGGAAAGTTTTAGTAGACTAGACCAAGCAGAAGAAAGAATCTCAGAGGTAAAAGACATTAACCCAATCAGACAAAAGAAAGAAACAAAAGAAACAAAGTCTACAAGAATTATGGGATTACATAAAATGGCCAAACCTAAGAATTATATGTGTTCCTGAGGGAGAAGAAAAAGCAAAATGTTTGAAAAACCTATTTGAGAAATAATTGACAAAGTCTTCCTTGGGATTTCTAGAGATTTACGCATTTAAAACAAGGAGATAAATAACTCATGGGAGATCCATAGCACAAAGGACATCACCAAGCCATGTAGTCATCAAGTAATTGTCAACATAACGGAAAAAGTTCTAAGAGCAGTGAGACAAAAGTATCATTTAACATATGATAGTTAAATGATAGGAAAACCTATGAGACTAACATCAGACTTCTCAGCAGAAACTTACAAGCCAGAAGAAATTGAGGTCCTGTCTTCAGCCTCTTTAAACTGAATAACTGTCAGCTAAGAATTTTGTATTCAGCAAAACTAAATTTTATAAATGAAAGAGTTATAAATATTTCTCAGAGAAGTAATTGCTGAAGGAGTTTATCAATACTGTACCAATGCTGTGAGAAATACTAAAAGAAGTTTTATAAACTTAAAGGGCCAATACATTTGAACAGAAACTTCTGAAAGCACACACTTTACAGGGCTTGTAAAACAACAACACAGTGAAGAAAACAAAGTCACCAGGTAACAATAACTGGAATAACACCTCATATCTCAATATTAACATTGAATGTAAATAGTCGAAATATTCCGTTTAAAAGATAGAGATTGGCAGAATGGATTAAAATAATCACAAACAAAAACATCTACCATCTTCAGGAGAAACACCTAACACATAAGGAGTCTTATAGGCTCAAATAAAAGGGGTGGAAAAGGATATTCCACACAAATGGAAACAAACAGTGAGCAGTAGTAGCTCTTCCTATGTCAGATAAAATTGATGTAGAAATCCTAAATATATGATGCACCTAACTCTGGAGCACCCAGATTCATAAAACAACTACTACTAGACCTAA
>NW_016107331.1:4978226-5000099 GCF_001604975.1 Cebus imitator | reverse complement strand
ACCAACCAAAAAAAGCCCAAGACCAATTAGATTCACAGTCAAATTCTACCAGTCACTCAAAGAAGAAATTACCCCCTAACTCCTTCTAGGAAGACAGTATCACCCTGATACTGAAGCCAGGAAAGGACATAACCAAAAAAGAAAACTACAGACCAATATCCTTGATGTATATAGATGCAAACATCTCAGCAAAATACTGGCAAACTAAATTCAACAACACGTTTTTTTAAAAATTCACCATGATCAAGTGGATTCCATCCCAGTGATGCAGGAATTGTTCAATACACAGTCAATAAATGTAATACATTGCATAAATGCGATTTTAAAAAACATATGATCATCTCAATAGATGCAGAAAAACCATCTGATAAAATCCAGCAACTCTTTATGATAAAAACATTCAACAAACTAGGCATAGAAAGAACGCACCATAAATGAATAAAAACCACATATGAATATCCCACAGCAAGCATCATAGTGAATGAGGAAAAGTTGAAAGTTTCCCCTAAGAACTGGAACAAGTAAAGAATGCTCACTTTCACCTTCCACCACTCATATCCAACATAGAAGTGGAAGTCTTGGCCAGAGCAATCAAGAAAGAGAAAGAAATAAAGGGCATTCAATTTGGGGGTTAAAAAAAAGTCAAGCTATCTCCATTTGCCCCTGATATGATCTTATACCTGGAAAACCCAAAAAACTCCTAGACCCAATTAATAAATTCAATAGTGTACTGGGATACAAAATCAATGTACACAATTCAGTAGCATTGCTATACACCAACAACGATCAAGGTGAGCATAAAATCAAGAAATTAATCCCTTTAGCAATACCTACTAAACAAATAAATAAATAAAATACCAGTGTATTAGTTTGTTCTCACACTGTTAAAAAGATACTACCTGAAAGTGAATAATTTATAAACAAAAGAGGTTTAATTGACTCACAGTTCTTCATGGATGGGGAGGTGTCAGGAGACTTACAATCATGGCAGAAAGCAAAAGGGGAAGCAAGCACCTTCTTCACAAGGCAGCAGGAGAGAGAGTAAGTGAAAGGGAGATGCCACACTTTTAAACTATCAGATCTCATGAGAACTTACTCACTATCATGATAACAGCATGAGGGAGTCCAATAACGTCCCACCATTTCCCTCCCTCGACACATTCAAGATGAGATTTTGGTGGAGACACAGGGCCAAACCAAATCATTCTGCCCTTGGCCCCTCCCAGATCTCATGCCTCTTCACTTGTCAAAACCAATCACATTTCAATACCTTTCCAACATCTTAACTAGAAGTCTTAACTCATTCCAGCATTAACCCAAAGTCCAAATCCATAGTCTCATCTGAGATATGGCAAGTCCCTTGAGCCTATGAGCTTGTAAAATCCAAAGCAAGTTAGTTACTTCCAAGATACGATTGGGGCATAGACATTGGGTAAATGTTCTGATTCCAAATGGGAGACAGTGACCAAAAGAAGGGGCCAAAGGCTCCTTAAGTTTAAAACCCAGCCGGGCTGGCATTAAATCTTCAAGTTCCAAAATCTCCTTTGACTCCATGTCTCACATCCAAAGCATGCTGATGCAAGGAGTGGTCTCTGACAGCCTTGGGCAACTCCACTCCAGTGTCTCTGCAGAGCACAGCCCCTGTGGCTGCTTTCATGGGCTAGCATTGAGTGCCTGCAGCTTTTCCAGGGGCATGGTCCAAGCTGTCAGTGGATCTACCTTTCTAGGGCTTAAAGGATGGTGACCTCCTTCTTACAACTCCAGCAGGCAGTGCCCCAGTGGGAACTCTGTATGGGGGCCCCAACCCCACATTACCCTTCTTCACTGCCCCAGCACTGCCCTAGCAGAGGTTCTCCATGAGGACTCTGCCCCTGCAGCAGAGTTAAACCTGGACATCTAGGCATGTTCATTCATCCTCTGAAATCTAGACAGAAGTTCCCAAAGCTCAACTCTTGTCTTCTGTGTACCACAGGACCAACCCCACATGGCAGCTGCCAAGGCCTGTGTCTTATACCCTCTGAAGCAATTTTTCGAGTTGTACATTGGCCCCTTTTGGCCACAGATACTGCTGGAGTGGCTCAGATGCAGGGTACCATGTCCCTCAGCTTCACAGAGCAACAGGGCATTGGGCCTAGCCCACAAAACCATTTTCCCCTCCCAGGCCTCTGGACCTGCGATGGGAGGGGCTTCTGTGCAGGTCTTTAACATGCCCTAGAGACATTTTCCCCATTGTCTTGGCTACTAACATTCAGCTCCTCATTACTTATGTAAAATTCTATAGTGGGCTTGAATTCCTTCCCAGAAAATGGATTTTAATTTCTACCACATAGTCAGGTTGCAAATTTTCCAAACCTTTATGGTCTGCTTCCAATTTCAAACCATCTCTTTGTAAATGCACATAACTGAACAGCTTCAGAATAAACCAGGTCACCTCTTGAAGGCTTTACTGCTTAGAAATTTCTTCTGCCAGATACCCTAAATCATCTCTCTCAAGTTCAAAGTTCCACAGATCTCTAGGGCAGGGAAAAAATGCCACCAGTTTCTTTGCTAACGTATAGCAAGAATCACCTTTGCTTCAGTACCCAACAAGTTCTTCATCTCCCTCTGAGAGCACCTCAGCCTGGACTTCATTGTTCATGTCACTATCAGCATTTAGGTCAAAAGCGTTCAACAAGTCTCTAGAAAATTCCAAACTTTCCCACATGTTTCTGTCTTCTTCTGAGCCCTCCAAATTATTTCAACCTCTTCCCATTACCTAGTTCCAAAGTCACTTCCACATTTTTAGGTTATCTTTACACTACCAATACAGTACCAATTCTCTGTATTAGTTTGTTTTCTCACTGCTATAAAGATACTACCTGAGAATGGTTAATTTATAAACCAAAAAGGTTTAATTGGCTCACAGTTCTGCATTGCTGGGGAGGCCTCAGGAAACTTACAGTCATGGCAGATGGTGAATGGAGAAGCAAGCACCTTCTTCACATGGTGGCAGGAGACAGAGAGTGAGCAAAGGAGAAGTGCCACACTTTTAAACCATCAGATCGCATGAGAACTTACTCACTTGCATGAGAGCAGCATGGTGAAAACTTCCCCTGATAATCCAATCACCTCCCACCAGGTACCTTCCTTAACCTGGAGATTACAATTTGAGATGAGATTTGGATGGGGACACAGTGCCAAACCATATCATGTAGGAATATACTTAACCAAAAAGAAGAGAGATCTCTACAAGGAGAACTAATAGCACTGCCAGAAAAAAATCACAGATGACACAAACAAATGAAAATATATCCTATATTCATGGATTAGAACTGTCAATATCTTGAAAATGATCATACTTCCCAAAGCAATGTACTGATTCAATGCAATTTCTACCAAAATACCAATATCGATTTTCACAGAATCAGAATAAACTATCCTAAAATTCATACAGAACCAGTGAAGAGTCTGAATAGTCAAAGTCTTGCTAAATAAAAACAACAAATCTAGAGGTATCTACTACCAAATTTCAAATTATACTAACTACAAGGCTATAGTAATCAAAACAACATGTATTTGTATAATGGTAGATATGCAGACCAATGGATCAGAGTGGAGAACACAGAAATAAAGTCAAATATTCACAACGAACTGATTTTGACAAAGCATTCAAAAACATCAGTTGGGGAAAGGATACCATATTCAATAAATTGTGCTGGGAAAATTGGATAGCCACATGCAGAAAAAATGAAGCTGGATCTTTATCTCTCACAATGTGCAATGATTAACTCAAGATGGGTTAAAGACTCAAATCTAACACCTGAAACCATTGAAATCCTAGGAAAAAAAAATTAGGAAAAACTCTTCTGGACGCTGACCTAGGCAAAGAAATCATGATCAAGATCCCAACAGCAAATGCATCAAAAAACAAAATAAATGGAACCCAATTAAACTACTAAATTTTTCACAGCAAAAGAAATAATCATTGGACGACATATAGATTGGGAGAAAATATTTGCAAATTATGTCTCTGACAAAAGACTAACATCCAGGATCCACAA
The DNA here is from genome assembly GCF_001604975.1 of Cebus imitator. Lineage (NCBI taxonomy): Eukaryota > Metazoa > Chordata > Mammalia > Primates > Cebidae > Cebus > Cebus imitator. The sequence goes on along the minus strand of NW_016107331.1, from coordinate 4,996,059 downwards.
GGAACTAAAACAAATCAACAAGATAAAACAAATAATCTCATTAATAAGTAGGCAAAGAACAGGAATAGACACATCTCAAAAGAAGACAGCAAACATACAAAAAATGCTCAATATCATTAATTATCAGAAAAATGCAAATTAAAATCACAATTAGATACCACCTTACCCCAGAAAGAGTGGCCTTATAGAAAAGTCAATAAACAATAGATGTCAGTGTGGATGTGATAAAAAGGAACATTTATACACTGCAGATGAAAATGTAAATTAGTACAACCCTCTATGGAAACAGTGTGGAGATTTCTCCCAGAATAAAAGTAGATCTATCATTGAATCCAACAATCTCACTACCGGATCATTAGTAGTAAAAAGAAAAGAAGTCATTATATCAAAAAACACTTAAAGGCATATGTTTATTGCAGCACAACCCACAATTGAAAAGATAGGGACTCAATCTAAGCGACATCAACTGATGATTAGGTGTGTACACATACCTGGTAACTACACACACACACACACACACACACACACACACACATACACACCATGAAATACTACTCAGTCATAAGAAAGAGTAAAATGATGTATTTTGTAGCAAACATGCATGTTACTGGTGGTTATTATTCTAAGTGCCGTGACTCAGGAATCAAAAATCAAATACTGCATGTTCTCACAAATGGAAGCTAAACTATGGCTATACAAAGACATACAGAGTGATATAATGAACATTGCAGACTCAGAAGACGGGAGAGTAGGAGGGAGTTGAGGGATTTAAAAAACTACCTATTGAGTACAATGTACACTACTCAGGTGATGGATGACACCCAGACTTTACCAATATTTAAAAATTGAGACAAAATTACAAGATGCAGCAGAGGCAGTGCTTACATAGAAATTGATTGCATTGAATGCACATATTAGAAAAGAAGAAAGATCTAAAATCATTAACCTAAGCTTCAACCCTAAGGAACTAGAAAAAGGGAAAGCAAAGTTAATTCAAAGTAGAAGAAGGGAAATAACAAAAATTAAATCAGAAATCAATGGATTTGAAAACAGAAAATAAATGAATAATAAATAAGCATATGAAAATATACTCAATATAGTTTGTCACTAGCAAAATTTAAATGAAAACCCAAATGAGAAGCCACTGCACAATTATCAGAATGGGCTAAAATAAGACATTCAAACTATACCAAGTATTGGAGAGAATGTGAAAAATATTGGAAGATTCTTACATTGCTGATAGAGTTGAAATTTAGTAGAGCAACTTAGAAAAAGTCTTTTAAAAATTTAAATATAGAGTCACCATGAATTCACTGCTAGATAGCTACCCAAGGGAAATAAAAAACAGACTTCCAAAGTATTACATGCAAATGCCCATAGCAGTATTCATCTTAGTCTGTTCAAACAGCTATAATAAACTACCATAAACTAAGTACCATCTAAATAACAGAAATTTATTTCTCACAGTTTTAGAGGCTGGAAATTCTCTCTAGTGAGAGCCCACTTTCTGGTAAATAGGAACTTCTTTATCAGGTCTTTACATGGAAGAAGGAGACAATACAGCTCTGTGTGTCTGCCTTTATAGTCTTTTTTTGTGTGTGTGTGGAGGAGGAAAAGGAACAGGTATATCTTTTAACAGGTTGGTCAAAGAGGTTACATGTTTTGTTCAAGAAGGTTATCAGTTGATATTATTGTTGCTTCTCTTCCATTTCCAATGGAGTGGTACAGCAATAGTACCTACTTTCTCAGGCTTTGAAGCATTTCTGCATCAGGAAAGGCCAGCAGTGCTGGGAAGGGAACAAGAAGAAGCCTGGAGTGAGCTCCTGGGGTGAGGGAAGCCTGGACTCTACTCTGCGCCTTAGGGAGATTTGAGTTCTTATTCTTAGGATCTTCTTTCTGTCCTTCCTTTTCCTGTTTCACTTCAGGTGGTACCTCTTCAAGTTTCTAGGAATACTTTCTTTCTGAAGAGAAACCTGAACACAGAATTTGGCACCTCTTCAAGTCTGCAAAATAATTTCCAAAAGCCTGAGTGAGGAACGAAAATGGTATTCTTGAAGAGTTTACATTTATTACAGCTGTCACAGCTAATTAGAGCCTTTCTGGCCCCAATACTTGGTTGATAGAATATTACACATTTAAGGACATCCAGGGGGTAATGTTAGTCTTTTTTTTTTTTTAATTCCCAAAGCAATACAGCCTGAAGCCGATGGCAATCCCAGAAGACTCTGTGTATGTTTCATAGAGAGGATTGTTTAGCTCATGGCACCTGCCTGAGTGTTCCCAGATGTTCTGTAGGCCACATGGTCTGTGGCCTGTGGGGATGGCCAGTGTGGAGCCATCAGGGGTCCGAACCCAGAGTTCAGGGTCCAGCCACCTGGACCCAGCCCCTCTTCACTAGCAGCCTGTAGAGATTCCACAAAACCAGGCCCAGTGATTTTATGTTATCTTAAAATGTGTGTTGTTCTGCAATTCGATAGCTGTTTTAAAAACAACACCCCAAGTCCATGACAATCCTTTCCTGGAACAAGCAATTCTGAATGTTTGGCTTGTGGGTTGCAGAAAGAGGCCCTGGAATTTTCCCCCCAGAGGCCATGGGCTTTTGAGTGTCTGTTGGAACATTCTTTATTCTCTTTCATTAGAGCTCTATCCTCATGATCTAATCACCTCAAAAGCCCCACATTTAAATGTTAACACATTGGGATTCGATTGCAACACATGAATTTGGGATGGGAGGCATAAACATGCAGACAACAGCAAGTGTTACTGATAAAACTGGAAACAACTGAAATGCCCATCTATTAGAATATTTTTAAAAAATCGATTTTTTTTAAAGTAGTGTATTTACACAGTAAAGTACTACTCAACATTATGGAGGAACAAATCACTAGTACATGTTTCAACATGGATGAACTTCAACTACATGCTATTGAAAGATACACACTAAAAACCACACATTATGTGAATGTATTTTTCAAATATTTCTAGAAAAATGAAAACCTAATAAGCAGAAAATATGTAAGTGGTTTTGTTTTGAAGTGCAAGAAAAGTATTTGGGGTGATGGAAGTAATCTAAATCTATATTTCAGTAATTACTGCACAACTATAAATTTACTAAAATTCAATAATCTAGACTCTTAAAGTGGATCAATTTTATAGTACATAAATTATTCTTCAGTGAAACTAAAAATATGTGCACTGTCTAATTAACTGAATTAAAATGCAAAGAGTTAGTCTAGACTTTTATTTTAAAAATTACTATTTACATTAGACACATATTAAATGTACAGACATATAAAGTTCAAATGTAAAGCTATAAATAAATATATTCCATCTGCTATGGTACAGATGTTTGTCTCCTTAAGCCTCAGGTTGGAATTTGATCCCCAGCATTGGAGATGAGGCCTAATGGGAGTTGTTTGGGTCATGGGGGAGGATCCCCCATGAATGGCTTGGTGCCATCCTCACACTAATGAGTGAGTTCTTGCTTTATCAGTACCCAAGAGAGCTGGTTGTGAAAACAAGCCTGGCACCTTTCCTCTTCTCTTTTACTTCCTCTCTCACCATGTGATCTCTGCACATGCTCCATCTTCCACCATCAGTGGAAGCTGCCTGAAGCCCTCATGAAAAGCAGATGCTGGCACCATGCTTCCGGTATAGCCTGCAGAAACATAAGCCAAACACATCCCTTTTTAAATAAATTGCCCAGCCTCAGATATTTCTCTATAGCAACACAAAATGGACAAAAACACCATGTGAACACTAATAAAATGAAAGAAGGGATATAGCAAAAAAATTACTTGAGGAAATAACTTTATAATGATAAAAAATGACAGTATATCAGGAAGGTAATTATAAATTAATATTGAACTAATAATAAGACTTCAAAATATATACATAAGAAATGTAATAGTATTGAGAAAGATGTATCGAAATGTTGGAGGGCTTATGCATACCATTCTCAGTAATGACAGAACAAGCATGTAAAACAGTACGAAACAGAAAAAAGAAGGTCTGAATAATATGATTATATGAACTGATTGACCTATATAGAACAGTACACTCAGAAATGAGAAAATATGTCATCTTCCAGTGCACATGGAATTAGTCAAAAGTGACTACAAACTCACTATATAGCAAGTCTCAACACATTTTATAGAATTGAAATAAATCAGATCCTGGTTTTGACTACAGAGAATTTAAGACAACAATCAATAAATTAGGACAACTAGAACACACCTTCATATTTAGGAATTAAGTAATATAACCCTAATGTTCCCATGGGTTAAAGAAGAGATCACAGTGGAAATTAGAAAATATTTTTGAACTCTGTTGTTTAAAAAATAAATTATCAAAATTTGTGAGATACTGCTAAAATTGTGCTTGGAAGGATATTTCCAGAATTCAACAAATATGTTAGAAAAGAAAAAAGGTTGAAAATTCATTTCAAAAGTTATGGGAAAAAACAGTAAATTAAACTCAGGGAACATAAAAAAATAGAAACTATGTTTCCAGTAAAAAAAAAAATTAAAATTTTGAAGAAAATATTGAGAAAAATAGTAACACTAAAATGAATGAGTGAATGCTATTGTAAAACCTGAAGACCTTAAAGAGATATTAATAGCAAAGTATAAGCAACTTCACGAAGATCAATTTAAAATTTTGGAGAAAAATGAAAATTACTAGGACCACCCAAGTACAAAACTGATATAAGAAAAAATTAACAATCTAAATAATATTATTATATAATTTAAAGGACCCACATTTGTCATTAAAACCTGTCTTAATTTGTTTGAGTTCTTCTAACAAATTACTGAAAACTGGGTACTTTATAAAAAACAAAAAAGCATTTCTCACAGTGAAGATGGGAAGTTCAAGGTCAAGGTACTAGCAAACTCATGTCTGGTGAGGGCCTGCTACACATGACCTTCTCATGTGTCCTAGTATGGTGGAGGAACAAGGCATTTCTCTATGGTCTCTTTTATCAGAGCATATGTTCCTTTCATGAGGGTCCAACTCAAGACTCAGTAACCTCCCAAAGACTCCACTTCCAAATATCATCACGTTGAGGATTACACTTCAACATATAAATTTCAGGAAACCCAAACATTTGGTCTATAAACTTCAGAACTTACTGCGCAGATTCAGATAGCCCCCACTGTGAATTTGTCTGAATATTTCAAGAAGAAAAGTAGCCCTAATTTTGCAAAAAATCTTCTGAGAATAGATAACATAGAGATGCTATTCAACTAGTTTTCGAGGCCAGAAAATCTTTGATGTCAAAAAATAACAGGGACAATAAAAAAATGATAGCTCAGTTTATCATAGGAACATAAATTAAAAAAAAAAAAAAAGTCCTATACTGAACATAGTAAAGGGGACCATATAATGGTTAATTTTATATGCAAAATTGACTGGACCATAGAGTATCCAGATATTTGTTCAAATTTTATTCTGACTATGCCTGTGAGGATGTTTTTGGACGAGATTAGCATTGTATTGATAGGCTGAGGAAAGCAGATTGCCCTTCCCACTGAGAGTGGCCCCTATCTAATCCAGTTAAAGGCTTGAATAGAACAAAAAGCTGATCCTCCTGCAAATAAGGAAAACCCCTCCTGTTTTACTATTAGAGTTGGACCTTGGTCTTTTCCTCACTTTGGAATTGAACTGAAAAGTCAACTTTTCTTGGTCTTCCAGCTTGCTGACTTTCAGACTACAGCTTACACCACTGACTCCTGAATCTCCAATCTGCTGACTGCAGGTCTTAGGAATTATCAGCCTTCATAATCACGTGAGACAATTCCAGTAATAATTACAGAGGAAGGGGTGGGGGGAGAGATAATTTTCTATTGGCCCTGTTTCTGAGGAGAGCACTAACTACACAGATCTACTGATATATTTTTAAAAGGATAACATATAGAGTATAAGTTTACTGTAGGAAAACAAGGTTTATTTAAAATTCAAAAATAAGCAGTAAGAACATATGAAATATATACACAATGAAAAACTATTAAGCCACAAAAAGTATTAAATCCTGTCATTTGTAGCAACATAATGGGCCCCAGGGGACATTATATTAAGTGAACTAAGCCAGGCACTGAAAAATGAACACCACACAATATCACTCATATGGAGAATGTGAAAAAAAAAAAAAGGTTGATATCATAGAAGCAGATAGTACAACAGTGGTTACCAGCGACTGGAGAGGGATGGAAGAGATAGGAAGAGATTTGTCAATGGATTCAGAGTTATGACTAGATAGGAGGAGTAAATTCTAGTGTTTTTTACATAGTATGTTGACTATAGTTAACAGTAAAGTATTGTATATTACAAAACAGCTAAAAGATATTCTTATGTATGCTCTCACCACAAAGATCTGATAAATGCATAAGGTGATGGATACACTACCCCAATTTGAACATTATACAACATATTTGTATCAAAACATCAAACTAGGCAGTGCAATAAAGCAAGAAAAAATGATCAATATTGACTGGGTGGTGTTGCTTACACCTGTAATCCCATCACTTTGGTAGTCTGAGGTGGGCAGATCATTTGAAGTCAGGAGTTCAAGATCAGCCTGGCCAACATTTTGAAACCACATCTCTACTAAAAATACAAAAAATTAGCTGGATGTGGTGGTGCATGCCTATAATCCCAGCTACTTGAGAGGCTGAGGCAGGGGAGTTGTTTGAACCCGTGAGGCAGAGGCTGCAGTGAGCCGAGATTGTGCCACTGCACTCCAGCCTGGGCAACAGAGCAAGACCCTGTCTCAAAAAGAAAGGAAGAAAGAAAGAAAGAGAGAGAGAGAGAAAGAAAGAAAGAAAATAAAAAGGTCAGTATTTTTAAAAATGAATACATTTTTCTTTATTTACAAAACACTTGATTGCATACAGAGAATACTGTATATGTTAGATCTAAATGTTAAGAATAACAATTTTAAACTTCTAGAAGAAAAATATTGAGTATCTTCCAGATGTTCACATCAGCAAAAATCTTTTAAGTAAGACACAATAAGCACTAAATAATAAGAGAAAATATTGAGAAATTGGGCTTTAGTAAAATTAAGAACTTGTACTCATCAAATAATTCAAAAAAATTAAAAACTCAGGCACACTTTGGGAAAAGCTGGTCGTAATAAAAATACCCAGAACACATTTTTAAGGACACTATACATCGGTAATATAAAGACACATAGCACAAAAGAAAAATAGCCACTAGAGAATGGACAATCCCAAAACAAAATATGATGTAAAGATAATACTTCATAGAATAGAATATCCAAATGACGAACAAACAAGTTAAAATGTGTTTACTGTTCATTTGACAAGGAATTATAAAAAAAAAAACCACAATTAGATTCCATTATGTACCAGAATGGATAAAATTAATTAATGCCTAACACAAAAACTGATAGCACCAGTGACTGAGAACACCTACAATAATAAAAATCTCATTCGCTGCTGGAGGAAAGAAAAATAGGCACAAACTTCTGAAAATCTGGTTGGCATTTTCTACTAAAAGTGAACACTACTTTCTATGGTTTGGATCTGTGTCCCTGCCCAAAATGTCAAATTGTAATTCCTAATGTCGCAGGTAGGGCCTAGTGGAATGTGATTAAATCATGGGGGTGCTTTCTCCTGAATGTTTATCACCATCCCCTTGGTGCTGTTCCCATGTTAGTGTTCCCATGATAAACTAATACAGTATGCTTATATGTATCCAGTATTCACAGGTATTTATTGTAGGTATGTCCCCCAATTCTTTTAGTTATACATTAGTGAGTATAAACCTATACTTTTATGTATAGAGTATGAGATACATAACCATTCAAAATGTGCGTTATTTGTACTAAAAGTCATGTACAAGTTTACCAAGAAAGCACCATTTTACTGTGGCCACAAAACTGGAATCAAATAAACGGTCATCAAAAATAGAATAAATAGAATAAATAGTGGACACTGGTCCATACCCACACATATACGATTTGTATGTATATTCATATATAGGATTCTATGTACCAATTCAATTAAATAAAATACTGCTACATGCAACATGAATAAAGCTCCATAAGTTGATTGAGATTATATAATTTTACTTGTATACATTTGAAAAAGTATATCTAGTCAATGGTGATAGAAATTAGAATAGAGGTTATTTTTGAGGAGGAAGAGTATGGGAGAGGATGGGTGAAGAGTGCTTGAGCTACTGGTGTTGCCCTGTTTTTTTATCCTGGTGGATTTACACAGTTATATTTAGTTTGTGAGATGTGAGCTGCCCACTTATGTTTTTTTGTACTTTTCTGCATGTATGTTATACTACAAAATTTTCCTCAAGTTAGAGTAAATATTATAAAGGTTAAAATTAAAAGAAATATTAAATTGGAACAATACACTTTAGAAAAATTAAAAGGAATAAGAAAAGTATATATCACATTTTATTTTAAATGCAAAAATAGAAAACATATTTAACTAATTACCTTAAACAAAAAAAGGCAGCTGGGTGTGCTGGAGCTGCTGGCTGATGCTTGTAATCCCAGCACTTTGGGAGGCTGAGGCAGGAAGATTGCTAGAGGCCAGAAGTTTGAAACCAGCCTGCACAACATAATGAAACCCATGTTTTTACAAAAATAAATAAAAATTAAAAATTAAAGACACAAATAAACTTTTGCATTATAGTGAGTAGAGAAGTTATTTCCATTTTAAAATGTCAAAGTCAGGAAGAAAATTAGAGTTACGTATATGTTAACTGTTAAGATTATACTGTTCTTAAGTGTCAGAATGGGCTTTCTATAATTTTTGTTTTATTAAAATTGTGACTTAAATTTTAGTGGTTTTTTTTTTTTTTGGAAATTCCACACTGACTCTGGGCCTGGATATGTAACTTATTTGGGTCAATTAGAAAGTAGCAAATTCACAACAAGTGAAGGCAGGAAAACTATTTATTTATGTATTTATTTGAGACAGAGTCTCTCTCTGTCACCCAGGCTGAAGTGCAGTGGAACTATCTCAGCTCACTGCAACCTCCGCTTCCCAGGTTCAAGTGATTCTCCTGCCTCAGTCTCCTGAGTAGCTGCGATTACAGGCACGTGCCACCACGCCCGGCTAATTTTTGTATTTTTAGTAGAAATGGGGTTTCGCCATGTTCGCTAGCCTGGTCTCAAACTCCTGACCTCTGGTGATCCACCCACCTCGGTCTCCCAAAGTGCTAGGATTAAAGGTGTGAGCCACTGTTCCCGGCCCAAGAATTTTAAATATTAGATTATCTTTATATATTTTTAGTTTGAATAGATTATGCATTTGTCTACCTTTATAATGCCTCATTAGGTTTTGTGTTAATTGGTAAGTAATACTATCTCTTACAAAGTTAACAGGTATTAGGAGTCCTGAGAATTCCATCTTTAGGAAATAGGTAAAGTTTAAGTACCAAGGTAGGAGTATCTTTTGATGTATATTATTCAGTGAAAGAATATTTTATTTGGGAACACCTTGGTGGGAAAATGCCTTGCTATGTTTTATCTGATCGATTAACTCCAGGCAGAATTAGTCATTTAGGATTAAGTAGTGGTAGGCGGGAAAACTCTTTTCTTTTTTTTTTTCTCTATCTCTTTTTAGGTTCTAAGTTGAGATACCCTCCTGAAAACAAAAATCAAATTAACAGAAGAAAAACCAGCAGAAGTTTATTAACATGTATCATACCAATCACAAGGGAGAGGCCTCAGTACAAAAGCATTTCTCTCTCAAGGCAGTGGTGTAGGGGCCTTGTTTAAATGGCATTTTTACAAAAAGCCGCACATTCTGTGTGACAAGACAAAAGAGAGAGCTGTTGCTGTTTCAGTCTTTTAAGCAGCAGGAAAAGGTAGCAAAATTGTAAAATCTGTTTCCAGTTTTCTCCAGTGCCTACTGGTGCCTTCTCTGGGCTGATAAGCAAGTTCTGTCCCTGGGAAGAAAGGATTTATGTGCTATCATACTGCAAATAGAGGCTGCGACAGAGTGTTTCCTTGTGTGTTCAGTGTATTAACGATCCTCAATATTTTGGGAATAAGTATTTTGTTTCCCTTCAAGTGGTTCCTTCTTTCATGAACTAAACAGCATTCTTTGGCAAAGGATTTTCATAAGATTGGACACTTGTTCCAAGTGTGCTTTGTTTTTGTCATAATTGCTATTGTCGATTTACTTTTTTGAACAAGAAAACTTCCTGAATGTTTGCAGCTTTTGTCAACATTCCAAGTAAACATCTTCTTATTTTGAACTCACTCCAATATAAGCAATCTTCACCTTGGAAATTATAGTCATTTTCCAAAGAGAAAATATGTCAGAGATTTTAAAAGTTAAAATAATAAATATAAATTAAAAACACACAGAATCAGGCATGTGGAACACCAGGCACAAAATCATAGAGATTAGAATGCAGGAACAGGAAAGAAACCAATTTGAGCAGAGGTTGTGTGCTATAGAATGGTTATATATAGCGCTGTAAAGATAATGTATGGAAATGGAATCATATTTGAGTTGTATGTTGCAGCCAATGGGATATTTGAACACTGGGCATTCTGAGCAGGAAAGGCACAGGATGACAGTCCTACTGTCATAACAAGATGAGTTAGTGAAGGAAGAGAGAATGCAGATTTCTTGAGGGCAGATGCTGCATCTTACTTATCTTTTTATCTCTACAGCACAGTATAGTGCCAAGAATGCAATATGCTTTAAGAAATAGTGAATGAAGCGCAGAAAAGAGATGGGAGCCGGTTGAATAAACGAAATATTGGTTGAAAAGGCCCAATCCAAAATAAGAGTAGTATTTAGAATCTCAGGATAAAGTATCAGAAAAACAAGGAATCAAAAATGACATTGAGTTTTTAACCTGAAAAAGCACTGAAAGAAACAGGAAAGTCAAAAATTTAGTTTGGGAAAAAGTACTTTAGAAGTTTCAAATTTGATAATGGAAATAAATCTAAGAAGAGCCATAATGAGCAAGAAATACAGAACAGAATCCCTAATGAGAAGTCAGTCATGAAAATATGGTTATGGAGATTGTCGTAGAAATCACAACTAAAATCCTGGACAACATGGATTGGTTCTTGATAGCTTTTTTGTTCTCCATAGCTCTGCTCTGCAATATGGAAGCCATTAACCATGTGGGCTTTTGGGCACTGGAAATGTGACCAGTCCAAATTGAAATGGGTGGTAGGTATAAATTACACCATAATGTATACCATAGTATGAAAACAAATACTGTAAAATATCTCATTAATAATGTTTAGACTGATTACATGTTAAAATAATATTTTAGGTATATTTTTATAAATAAAATATATTATTAAAATTGATTTAACTCATTTATTTTTTCTTTTTTAATATGGCTACTAGAATATTTAAAATTATATTTCTGGCTCATAGCCTGTTTCTTTTGGACAGTACTGCTTTAGAAGGTCAAAGATTTTATCCTTATGATGGAAAATTAGTTTAAAAGCTTTGTTTAGATTCAATAGTCCCAAAGCACACAGTTTGTCTTTTTCGTCCCTGTAATCTGATGCTTCCAGGCATGAGGGTTATGTCTTTACTTTTACTTCCATTTTGTCTTATTTGATTCATATTCACCTTTGTAAAACTAGCAGTGGCCATAAGCAAATTATAAATTGTTAGACTTCCTGGTATGTTTACAATCATGCTTACAACAAATTATATGCAGTCAAAAGCAGTATTCTCAATATGTATTGCTACTCTTGGCATCATCAGAATTGTCTGAGAGTATGTTATAAACGTAAATTTTCAAGCCTTAATACCACAGACCTACTGAATTCAGAGTAACATTGTAATCTCTGTCCCTAACACAATGCCTAAGAGATGCTTAGTGAACAGATTCTGATTGGTTACGTTTTCAAATTATCAAAAAATTATATATAATCAATAGCAGTGTTCTCAATGTATGTTGCTCCTATTGGCATCGTCAGAATCTTCTGAGATCATGTTAGAAATGTAAATTTTCAAGCCTCAACACAGACCTACTAAATCAGAAACTGAAACTACAGAGCAGCAATATCTGTTTTAACAAGCTCTCAAGTGATTCTAATCCTTCCAAGTCTAAGAACCGCTGTGCTAGAAAAAGTAAGCAAATTGAAAATATTGGGACAATTTGCCGTATATCCCTAACAATGAATTAAAAATACTCATTTCAGTGAGAGATAGTCAGAGATAAATCAGCATTAAAGGTGACATCCAAGCAACAGAAAGGAGTGGGGTTTCAGTGCAACATACCTGAGAATTTAGAGGTTAGATTTTTGTCTATTTGAGCTCTTAAAAATAAATATAACTTTCACAATCTAAAGTAGACGAGTAAAAGTTTAAAACAGAAATAAAATAAAAATGTTAATAAGTTGTTTCCATTTATTATAATGTATAAAATGTATAAAGTTGCAAAGTGTATTGTCAGCATCCTGTGAAAGTAAGGAACACTATTATATTATTTACACATTCCCCACTTTTTGATCAACACTTATGGATCTATCCAGGTACATCAAGGCTTCAGTTCACCCAATGACTATCTTCATCATGCCTTTGTTAAACCCTTACTATTCCACAGAAAGACTCAGCTCTTAGGAATATATTTTACTGGTGTATTGGTAGATATACCCAGAGATAATTTTATATTTATCTATGACCTTCACTTCTTAAATGAGCCTTTACTCTCTGCCATTGTGAATATATATTTTTTTCTTTTTCCCATGATCATTGTACACCATTATTTCTACTGGATTAAACAGTCTATTTTAATTTTTATCACCATCTCTAAAGGAAAAAACATGCTTATTTCCTACCTCTTTATCCTTGATCTTGCATAAAATACAAAATAAAATGATTTAGAACTATAGTTAACTTGTAGCTTTACCCAAAAAATGACTTCTTATATTAAAATTTGTGTTTTGCCCATCATTAGTTATATCTCCAGCCCCATCTTACTTAAAATTCAGAATAACGCTGTTCATTACCTAAAAGAAATGAAAATGAATTTATTTCTTTATTATGAATATTAAACTGTGTGAGATTACTGAATATAATACTTAAAACCACTGATGGTAAACATACTTAGGGGAAAGCCCAACAATTTGTAATTTGTTTATGGCCACTGCTGATTTTAATAAGGGTGAATGTGAATTAAGACAGAGATAAATTTGTCTGACAATAGAAGTCTCATGCCTTCCAACTTTAAGCAGTGAGTATACATGTCTTGAAAGGATAAATTCCAAAATTAAAATTTATAAAATAAAGATGAATTTACAATAAACTTCTCACTAGGTCTGTTTTGAGGCAAATATTACTCTTTTACAGCATTTAAGAGAGAGGATTTTATTTTATATAATGTAATTTTATTTTTGGCAATGTTATTTGTATAAATAGTATGAGGAATAAAATATTTACATAGCATTCATAACGAAAGACCAGAATCCCATGCACACTACCATTTACTCCTTCTCACCCACATTTCCCATTGGCCAGCATATTCAAATCCTTTTACCAAACTGTTTGTGTATTATTCAATCTCTCTGTGGAAAATAATATTCTTACATTATTACTTTCTTCATTTATCAGTTTAGGGGTTATCTATTCATTTCCACTAGAAAAGATAAGGCTTCCACTGTCTTTAAGCAACCCCTTCTCTTCTCACACAGCCTTTATGTAAACACTTTCTACTTTTCTATCATCCTAATATAGTTATATAAAATATTTGGCTAAATAAAAACTCAGTGTGTATATTTTATTTTAATTATTTTCATAACAGAGCCTATAATAATCCATGATCATTTTCCTATGAATTTTTGGTTTTTTAGATTAATAATTGCCTCATTTTTGTCTTCTTTGTTTTTATCATTAATTCAATCTGCAACCCTCCCCCAGTTGTATAAATCTCCATGCAATATTTCTATAGATTAAGTATTCTTTTTTTTCATATGTTTGAAGAAATATCTCCTACCCATTTTTATGTGACCCAATTTAAATAAATTGATCTCTAGGTTTCTTTCACTGGTATTATTTGATGTTACTTCTTCACCATCATTTTGGAGATTCCCATCACTTCTCTTAGATTAAAGCCATTATTTCTTGAATATCAGAGTCCACTCTTTTCTTAGATTACTCCTTTATTTTAGTGAAGTATATTTTCTTAAAATTTTCTTTAAAATGATTCATGGGAGATACATCTTTGAAACCAAGAATATTTAGTAATTATCTTCATTCTAGATTCACATGTATTCATAATTTAGCTGGGCATATAATTCTAAGCAGAAAATCATTTCTCCTCAGATTTTTTTGAAGCCATTTTTCTGTTCTTTTCAAGTTTAAATTATTTCTGTTGAGAAGTCTAGATGTCTTCTAATTCCCAGGTCATTTGTATGAAATTCTCTAATATATTTTCTTCTTATAAGTTTATAGAAAGTTCTCTTAACCCCAATAATATAAAATGACACAGTGATGTGTTGTGGTGGGACTCCACTTCTTTCATTCTCCTAGACCCTGGTGAGTACTAATTATTTGATAACAGCTGACCTAAAGATTTGGAAATTTTCTTAAATAATTTTCTCCTCTCTCTTATCTTCTCCTTCTGGAATTTTTAAAATTTAGATATGGTGAAAGTAACAAAGCAAAATGGTAGAATAAGAGACTTCACCAATTGTCCCTTCCACAAGGACATCAATTTAACAACTGTCTACAAAAAAAAAAAAAAAATCACCTAGGACCAAAAAGTTCATATCATTGACAGAAGCACTTAAGAAGTAGGAGAAACAGTTTTGAATCATCAATGCCACCCCTCTTTCATCCCACAACAGTGGCCAGGTGGTATAGAGAGATAATCCGTGCACTTGAAAGAGGGTGAGTACCGTAACTGTGAGACTGCATTGAATATAGTACTTAGTGCTGCCTTGTTATAGAAGAATGCAAAACTGGAACACCCTCAGATGATGCCTGCCCATGGAGAGAGCATTTAAGCCAGCTCTAGCAAGAAGGGAATCATCCATCCCAACAGTCAGAATTTGAGTCCTGACAAGCCTCACCACCTTAGGCTGGAGTGCTCTGAAGTCTGAATAAACTGAAAGGCAGTCTAGGCCACATTGACCGAATATCCTAGGCAAATCCTAGGGCTAAACTGGGCTTAGAGCCAGTGGATTGAGGGGAAGGGGAGGGGCGGGCATGTGACCTACTGAGACACCAACCAGGATGGCTGAGGAAGTGCTGGTACCACCTCTTCATTAATCTCATGCTGCACAGCTTACAGCTCCAAAGGAGACACCTTTTTTTCCACTTGATAGGAGAGTGAAGAGTGGAGAGGACTTTGTATAGCATCTTGGATACCAGCTCAGCCATAGCAGGGTAAAGCACCCACTTGGTGTTCAATATATCCCCTGTGGCAGAGCTGATACCTACGGTGCAAGACAAAGCCCCCTATTCTTTTCCTTCTGCTTTTCTCAAGTAGGAGTCTGCCTCTATAGCCACCACCACTGGAAATGTACTGAGTTTCTCCTGAAGCCAGCAACTCTCAGTCTCACCCAAAACCTGTGATATCTACCTGCATATCACTGCTGGTTATTCAGGGTCAATAAACTAAAAGCTGTTTTTATTTTTGAAAAGTTAAACAAAATTGATAAACCTAACTAAAAACATAAAAAAGAAGACCCAAATAAATAAAATCAGAGATGAAAAAGGAGTCTTTACAACTGATACTGTAGAAATTCAGAAGATCATTAGTGGCTACTATGAACAATTATATATGCCAATGAATTAGAAAATCTAGAAACGAACAAACTCCTAGACACATACAACCTGCTAACACTGAACCATGAAGAAATCCAAAACCTGAACAGAACAATAACAAATAACAAGATTAAAGTTGCAATAAAATGTCTTCAGCTGAGAAAAGCTAAGGATTCCATGGCTTTACTGCTAAGTTCTACCAAACATTTAAAGAAGTATTAACCCCAATCCTATGCAAACTATCTCGAAAAATAGAGGAGAATGACATACTTTCAAATCCATTCTTCTGTGAGGCTTGTATTACCGTGGTACCAAAACCAACCAAAAACATATCAAAAAAAGGGAAACTGCAGGCCAATACCACTAATGAATATGGATGCAAAAATTATCAACAAAATACTATCAAACAAATTCAACAACATATTAAAAAATCTGATTCATCATAATGAAGTGGAATTTATCTCTGGGATGCAAGAATGGCTGAACATATGTGAATCAATCAATGCAATAAATCATATCAACAGAATGAAGGACAAAAACCATATGATCATTTCAATTGATACTGAAAAAGCATTTATAAAATTTAACATCCACCCATAATTTAAAAAAAATAACAAGGAAACTAGGTATAGAAGGAACGTACCTCAACATAATAAAAGCTATGTATTATAGATCCACAGCTAGTATACCAAATGGGAAAAAGCTGAAAGGCTTTTCTCTAAGATCTGGAACATTGCAAGGATGCCCACTGGTCACCACTGCTATTCAACATATTACTGGAAGTTCTAGCTAAAGGAATTACACATGAGAAAGAAATAAAGGAAATTCAAATAGGAAAGGAGGAAGTTAAATTATTCCTGTTTGCAGATAATTATGATTTTATTTTTGGAAAAATCTAAAGACTCCACCAAGAAACCATTAGCACTGATAAACAAATTCAGTGAAGTTGCAGGTTACAAAATCAACATATAAAAATCAGTAGCTTTTTTTTCCTTTTTTTGACACAGAGCCCCACTCTGTCACCCAGGCTGAAGTACAGTGGCATGAACTCAGTTCACTGTAACCTCTGCCTCCTGGGTTCAAGCCATCCTCTCTCCTCAGCCTCCCAAGTAGCTGGGACTACTGGCACATGCCATCACACCCACCTAATTTTTGTATTTTTTGTAGAGATGGGGTTTCATCATATTGCCCAGGCTGGTCTCAAAATCCTGGGTTCAAGTGATCCACCTGCCTTGATCTCCCAAAATGCTGGAATTCCAGGCATGAGCCACCGTGTCCAGCCAATCAGTAGTACTTCTATATGACAACAGTGAACAAACTGAAAGAAAAAATCAATAAAATAATCCCATTTACAATAGCTACAAATAAAATAAAATACCTAGGACTTAACCAAAGAAGTGAAATTTCTCTACAATGAAAACTATACAACACTGATGCAAGAAACTGAACAGGACACAAAAAAATGAAAGATAATCAATGTTCATGGTTTGAAAAAAATAATACTGTTAAAATGTCAATTCTTCTCAAAGGAATCTATAGATTTAATGTAATCCCTATCAAAATAGCAATGACATTCTTTACAGAAATAGAAAAAATAATCCTCAAATTTATATGGAACCACAAAAGACCCAGAATAGCCAAACCTGTTATAAGGAGAAAGAACAAAACTAGAGGGATCACATTACTTGACTTCAAATTATGCTATAGAACTATAGTAAACAAAACAACATAGTACTGACACAAAATCAAATACACATACCAGTGGAACAGAATAAAGAACCCCGAAATAAATCCTTACATCGATGGTAAACTCATTTTCGGCAAAAGTTCTAAAAACATACATTGGAAAAGAAAAGCCTCTTCAATAAATGGTACTGGGAAAACTGGATGCCCATATGCAAAATAATGAAACTTGACATCTATCTCTCATCATATACAAAAATCAAATCAAAATGAAATTAAGACTTAACTCTAAGACTTCAAACTGTGAAACTGCTAAAATAAAACTTTGAGAAAACTTTCTAGGACATTGGACTGGGAAATGATTTCTTGAGAAATACCCGACAGACACAGGCAAAAAGCAAAAAAAG
>NW_016107331.1:4976665-4978216 GCF_001604975.1 Cebus imitator | reverse complement strand
ACTAAAATAAAACATTGTAAAAACTCTTCAAGACAATGGACTGTGCAAAGATTTCTTGAATAATGCCTCACAAACACAAGCGACCAAAGCAAAAAAAGACAAATGAGATCACATCATGTTAAAAAGCTTCTTCACAGTAAAGAAAACAATCAATAAAGTGAAGAAATAACCCACAAAATGGAAGAAAATATTTTCAAACTATCCATCTGACAAGGGATTAATAACCAGAATATACATGTAGCTCAAACAACTCTATAGAAAAAAATATAATAATCTGATTAGAAAATGGACAAAAGATTTGAATAAACATTTCTCAATGGATTACATGCAAAAGGCAAACAGGTATATGAAAAGGTGCTCAAAGGCATTGATAATCAGAGAAATGCAAGTCAAAACTACAATAAGATACCATCTCACCCCAGTTAAAATGGCTTATATCCAAAAGACAGGCAATAAGAAATGCTGGCAAGGACATGGAGAAAAAGGAACCCTCATATACTGTTGATGGGAATAAAAGTTAATGCAACCACTATGGAGAATAGTTTGGAGGTCCCTCAAGAAACGAAAAATATGGGTACCCTATGATCCAGCAATCCCACTGCTGGACATACACACAAAAGAAAGAAAGTCAGTATATCAAAGAGATATCTATTCTCCCATGTTTGTTGCACCACTGTATACAATAGCTAAGATTTGGAAGTAATCTAAGCATCTATCGGCAGATAATAAAGAAAATGTGGTACTTATACATAGTGGAGTGCTATTCAGCCATAAAAAGAATGAGATCCACTTACAACAACATGGATAGAACTGGAGGTTATTACATTAAGTCAAGTAACCAAACACAGAAAGACAAACATTCGCATGTTCTCACTTAACTATGGGAGCTGAAAATTAAAACAGTTAGAACTCAGAGACAGAGAGTAGAAGCAGGGTTCAGCCCCTGGAAGGGTAGTCAGTGGGTGAAGTCAGGGAGAGGGGAGTGGAAATGGTTAATGGGTACAATAAACAGTCAGAAAGAATAAATAAGGCCTAGTATTTGATAGCACAATGGGAGGATTATAGTAAAAATAGTTATTCATTTAAAAATAACTGAAAGAGTGTAATTGGATTGTTTTAAACACAAGGATAAATACTTGAGGTGATGGATACTCCATTTACCCTGATGTGATTGTGATGCATTGCATGCCTGTATCAAAACATTTCATGTCACCAATAAATATATACACATATCATGTACCAACAATTTTTTAAATCAGATATTGGAAAACTGGGCTAGTCCTTTCATTGTCTTGCTCTCTCTCCAAATTTTTTTTCCTTGGGTCTTATGCTCTATGGTCTAAGATTATTAATCAACTTTTCTGTTTCAATTTTCTTCTTTTCACTATTACATTTTTTTGCCATTCAATTACTTCTTGTTCTTTCTTTTATATAGCAACTTATTCTTCATTATGGCTAGAATAAGTTATTTCACCTTTTAAAATAATAATTATAGTTCTTTAAGAAGTTTTACTCTCTGCATATTCTTTGTTTCTTTTTTTTTTTTTTTTT
>NW_016107331.1:4976147-4976613 GCF_001604975.1 Cebus imitator | reverse complement strand
GTCCAAGTCTCCTTGTAAGTCTTATATATCCGGGTATTTCTGTATTGGGTGCACACACGTTTAGGATCCTTAGCTCTTCTCGTTACATTGATCCTTTTATCTTTATGTAATATCCTTCTTTGCTTCTTTTGATCTTTGTTGCTTTGAAATCTATTTTATCAGCAAAAATTGTAACTCCTGCTTTCTATTTATTTATTTTAGCTCTCCATTTGGTTGGTAAATTTTTCACCATCCCTTTATTTTGAGTCTTTATGTATCCTTGCATGTGAGATGGATCTGGATGTAGCATACCAATGGGTCTTGGCTTTTTCTGCCTGTCTGTGTCTTTGGATTGGGGGATCCAGTCGACTTAAATTTAGAATTACTAACAATATATGTGTGTTTGATACTGTCATTTAATATTAGCTGGCTGTTTTGCCCATTAGTTGATGCAATTTCTTAATTATGTTGATGTTCTTTATTTTTT
>NW_016107331.1:4937645-4975202 GCF_001604975.1 Cebus imitator | reverse complement strand
CCCTGTAGAGGGAGAGGCATTCTGATTTTGGGTATTGTCAGCCTTTTTAGGCTGGTTTCTTCCCTTTATTATAAATTCATCCATCTGTGGTCTTTATAATTACCGTCTTTATAGTTGGGTTTCTGAATGGACGTCCAACTTGTTGATTCCCGGCGCTAGAATCTGAGCAACCCACTGCTCCGGCCAAAACAGCGGCTCTAAGATTGATGGTGCTTTTCTGACTCTGCACCAAGAACCGCCACACCAAGGCAGCGGCAAAACCACCTCACCGGCCTCAAGAGTCATGCTGGTGACACGTGGGGCTCCTCCGCTGGGAATCTCCTGATGTGTGAGCAACAAAAATTGATCTGAAAGTGTGGCGTCCTCTCGTTCTCTGCTCTTTCAGTGGGAGCTGTAATCCCGAGCTGCTAGTGATCAGCCATCTTGGATCTCTCTCCTATTCTTTGTTTCTTACACTGTCTTTTCTCTGTTTGATATCTTGGTTTCTACCCCTCATGAGAGAAGTTTTTCTCTCAAATTCCAATCACTGGATGGATGGTCCTTATGAGACATTTAAGAGTATGCCAGTTTAAAATTGATTTAAAAATTTAGGGCCTTTGTGTGTGGTTTAGCACCATAAACTTCACTTCAGAATGACCTGGCTTCCATTTAATTTGGGGGATCCATATTTTGAACTTTAGATAGTTTATTTAACTCTGATCAGATTCCCCCAAAAACACCTTTCCAATTTTGTTTTGAAAGTATATAATTCTAAATGCCAGTGTTTAAGAAGCTGATAGAATAAGACTAAGAGATCTCACCTAAACTTTCAACATATGAAAGTTAAACATATGAACTTTCACCATGTTTTTGACATGGTATGTTTACTATTAACTATATGTGATGTCTTTCAAAACAAAATATTAATATCTTATTCTCTTCAAAGGAAAACTTTTTAACCTGTAAGTAAGTGGTTATAGTATAGATATCTGGAGTTCTCCCACAAGATTTATCATTTATTTATTTGATTTAGTCAAATCTACTTGCCAAAAGCCACATCAATAATTTTTGCTAGAAGTATTGTATTAGACTTTTCTAGAGAAACAGAACCAACGTGGTGGGGTGGGGGGAAAATTATTTTTAAAAACTGGTTCACATGATTGTGGAAGCTGGGCAAGCCCAAAATCTGCAGAGTGGGACAGCAAGGAAGAGACCCCAGAAAGAGTTGCAATTCAAGTCCACAGGCAGTCGGCCAGCAAAATTCTTTCTTGCTTAGAGGAGGTCAACTTTATTATAGGATGCTCTTTACTGATTTGATGAGACCCACCCATATTATGGAGTGTAATTTGTTTTACTCTAAGTTCACAGGTTTCACTGTTACTCTCGTTTTAAAAAAAGCCTTCACAGAAACATTCAGAATAATATTTGATCAAATATTTTGATCCCATGGTTTAGCCAAGTTGACACATAAAAGTGATCTTTATAAATGCCTATCTCTATTGACTTATTTACAGATACTTTGAACACATCAGCCTTCTCAGTGGCCATAACATTATTCATTTTAGCCTTCTTGCCTAGCTTAAAAGATTAACTAGATATGATCTTAATGTTTTTAGCAATTTTAGCAAAGCTGCTACAATCAATCACAGCCTTGATTTAGTATTTACCCTAAGGCCTTGCTGGTAGCATCCTGGACTTGGGCTTTTTCTCTGAGATTCTGCTGTAATGGGTGAAGTGCATCCCTGATTTTGCAGGAAATAGCTCATATGTTCTAATCATGCAAGTTTGAAATTTGTGGTGTCTATATTCCTTCTTAATTCTATTTGCAAAGTGACCTTTCTTTTTCTGATTTTGTCTCTTTTTTGTAATCACGTAATTAACAATAACCAGCTCATACTTTCAACATTTTAACTTGAAATGTCTTCATATTGCCCTAAAATTCGTTAGGTATATTTCCTGTCTTTCTGTCACAAAGGCTATGGAATGTACACCATTGCATACAGTTTATCGTCTTTCCAGCACCTATAAAAGTTTCCTTAAAATTTTCCCAGCCTCCTGTAACTATTTTCTCACTGACCACCCATCCTCAAATACTTTTGTGGTATCACATCAGTGCTTATATTGTGGTACTAGCTGTTTCTGTGCATTTTATAATGTTTCATATTTTTGCTATAACAAATTACTGCTAACTTAATGGCTTAAAAGAACAGAAAGTTATTATCTTGTAGTTCTAAAGGTCAGAAGTTTAAAATAGGTATCACTGGGCTAAAATCAAGGTGTTATTAGGGCTCAATTCCTTCTGGAAGCTCCTGAGGATAATCTGTTTCCTTCTCCCAGAGACTGCCCACCCTCCTTGGCTCATGACTGCCTCTCTACATATTAAAATCCAGCAACAGCAGGCTGAATCTTTCTCAAGCTGCCATCCCTCTGGTTCTCAATAATCAAATCTTTCTTTCTTTTTTTTTTTTTTTTTTTTTTTTTTTTTTTTTTTTTTTTTTTTTTTTTTTTTTTAAGTGCCCTTGTGATTATATTGGGCTCAACTGGAAAATCCAGGTTAATCTCCCTATCTTAAGGTTAAATGATTAGTAATCTTAATTCCATCTACAAGTCTTAATGCCCATTTGCTATGAAATGTAACATTCACAGGTTCCAGGGATTTGGATATGAACCTCTTTGGTGGGCCATATGCTGCCTACCACAGTGTGTCATAAGAAATTGCAAAATCTCACTGGTTCAAAACAACACACATTTATTTCTAGCTCCCACATATGCTAACTGGCTGGGGTTCAGCTAATGTAGGCTGGGTTTGTTGGTCTTAGGTCTAAGCTTCAGGTCAGGTTGAGACATGCTTTACAAGCCTCTCATCGTCCTCAGGCTATAAGCTGTCTGAGGCATGTTCTTATGGCAAAGGTAGAATCACAAGAGAGCAAGCCCAATCCCACAAACATTTTTCAAACTTTTACTTGCATCACATCCACTAACATTCTACTAACAAAAGAAAGTTGTGGATGGGCACGGCAGCTCACGCCATAATCCCAAGTTTTACGAGGCCAATGTGAGAAAACTGCTTGAGTCCAGGAGTTCCAGGCAACATAGTGAGAGCTCATCTCTACAAATACAAAAAAATTAGCCAGGCATGGTGGTTCATGACTGTAGTCCTGGCTACTTGGGAGGCTGAGGTAGGAGGATCACTTGAGTGTGCAAGATCCAGGCTGCAGTGGGCTGTGATGGTGCCTCACAGCCTGGGTGACAGGGCAAGACCCCAGTTTCCTAACAGGAAAGAAGGAAGGAAGGGGAAGGGGAAGGGGAAGGGGATTGTATAGCCAAGCCCAGCATCTTTGGGATAGAAAAATGTACTCTCTTATGTAAATGTGGAGAACAGGCATTTAATATTTGCTAAAACAAACAAACGAAACACTAGCATACCTTACTAAGCAAGGAATTACAGAAAATGAAAAAAAAAACACCTTAAAACTTCCCACACTCCACTCATATATATGAATGCTATTCAAATCCATAGTGCCAATTATATGTTTTGCACAAATTTTAATTCATCTCTTTTTAGTCTGAGGTTAATTTCTTTGAGCAAATAATAAAGCTAAAAGCACTTTTGAAAAATAAGTTACTAAACTTTCTACCAATTACTATTATACATAAAGCCATTTTAACTCTGAAAAACATAAAATCCATAAGTAGGTTCATAGCAAAAGTATAAGTGGTCAGACTCCTATGAAACTGCCTCATTTTTAGAAAGATTATAGAGTTGAGTTTACTTGTGAGAATAACATCCTCTCAAATAAATGTTGATATAGAAGTATTATGGTTTTGTTTCTGTAATACTTCAAAGTCAAGACAAGATTATCCATGCTAAATGCTCATTTTTGTAATTCATTTCACTGAAGACCAACAATTCATACCACAAGAATCTACTTTAAGCCATCTCCTAAGTCTTTAATTATTCTGTTTTATTTCTGCATACAAAACACAAAGTGACTTTTAGAGAAAATAAGACTATCTAAAAGAAATAAACTTCTAAGCCAAAGGTTATGATTAGAATTTTTTTTCCAAAAGATTGTGCCTAATAAGACTTCTGAGTTGTGTTTTACATATTGAAAGTTAATAGTTTATGGTGTTCAGTAGTTATTTATTTGAACTGTTTACCAATCTTACTGCACAAGGATACAGAAAAATCCACAATCAATAATGATTTCTGTTATCTCCACAGAATCTAAACAAGAATTTATAACAGACTTTGAAAAAAATCACTTTGATGAGAAGTTTTATTGGGTATATCCAACCTACAATCCAGGTAATAACTTGAAATTTAAAAATCTGATTGGTTTTTATTATACTGTTATTAAGCAAGCACACATTTCTTTGCAATATTATTTCTTCATTTTGAAACAATCTCAAACTTATAGAAGAGTTATAAGTACAGTACAAAGAACTTTTTCTTTTTCTGAAAGATTTCAGTGCAAGCATGCTGTCCCCAGTGCAAACACCTTTATTACCTGGATTTAGCTTTGGTTTCCCCAATCAGACTTCTCCCCTCCACAAGCAATCCAACCTTGCTCAGTCCATCTAATTACTTTAAGAAAGAATTACCCAGGAAAAGAAGTAGAAGGAACAACCGTAATTTTACCTCTGTATTAGTCTGCAGTCAGTTCAATTAAGGAGTACATGCTGTATGATCAGGTACAGCATCATACTAAGGAATCTTGGAGAGCATTACTCCAGAAAATGGTAATTCAAAATGCCTTTGCTTTGCCTTATACGTTTCAATACCCGGTGCTGAGATTTCTTATGTAAAAAATGCTATATCTAACAAAAAACAAAATTAATCATATAACAGGAGACTCAATCATATCTATTATTTGGTTGCTATATATTTTAATTTTACTAAAATATTTAATAACACAAATATTTTAGGTATTTGGCAATAGCATAAATTGGTAAAGTCAATACAATAATTGAAGACTTTTTCTTTTTCTTTTTGAGGTGGAATTTTGCTCCTTGCTACCCAGGCAGGAGTACAATGCTGTAGTCCAGGCTCACTGCAACCTCCACCTCCCAGGATCAAGCGATTCTCCTGCCTCAGCCTCCAGAGTAGCTCATATTACAGGGATGGACCACATCCAGCTAATTTTTTTTGTTTGTTTTTAGTAGAGAGGGGGTTTTGCCAGGTTGATCAGGCTGATTTCAAACTCCTCACCTCAAGTGATCCACCTGCCTCAGCCTCCCAAAGTGCTGGGATTACCGGCACGAGCCACCGCATCTGGCCTTGAAGACTTTTTAATGCATATTTCAACTAGCCCGTGTCCAAACACTTAACGATAATTTTTATATATTTTGTTACAATTATCTATTATACTTTCATTTTTACTATTATCATTCTTTTTTAATTTTTAGTTTTTCATTTTATAGAGTACTTTATTTTAAATAATAAAATGTAAAAAGTGGTAGGCCTCCAGCCAAAGATAAACATGGGAAAAAAAGAGAGCCTATTCTAAAATAAAAATATTTGTCTTTGTTTCTGGAAAAATGGTCTGTTTCTGTAACATGAGAGGCAAAGTTTAAGCACGCTATTAGTACTAACTGCATTTTCTACAAGGAAACCACAAAGTACTTTTGAAAATCAATATACTCTGAAAAAAAAATTTTAAACTTATCCAGAGGAGAAATCATTTCAAAGTCAAAGAACAGTGGAAGATAATGGATACTGTAAAGTTTTTCTTTCTCTCTGTTCTGTGTTCTCTGATCCTGAGGACAAAGGAGTTAGGCACATGGACTATGCAAAGGAGGAATAACAGCTCAGTAACCCTGAGACAGTGAGCATGGCCATGGAAACTGCCACAGTAGTGGAAAAATATCTGGCTTCCTTTTAAACCATTCCAGGCTGTTTGCAAAAATTTTTCCACTGCAATTGTAAGTCTTATAATTTTAGACACAATTTTCTGCCATTTTTCTACTGATTCCTCTTTGACAATATATTTGTATGTCAAAATTTTTATAAACATAATGAGCACATGCATTTTGAAAGTAACTTCTTCAATGATTTTTATACAAAGACAATCACGTAATACATTAGACTTTGCCTAGGCAAAGTGTGGGTGTCAACATTTTTTTTTTGTTGTTGTTATGCTATGGAAAAGACATAGGAGAGGACATATCACTTTAGTCCAGAATCATATAGCTACCAAGAATCTGAATTACAGAAATTTGGATTTAACTACTGTCTTATAATCATTCATTCGACAGACCAACATTTATTGAAAAACTACCTTCTATAGAACTGCAAAATGTTGGCCCTAAGAAACACAGTGATAAATGACATTGCATCTGGACCCTAGAAATATTCAGTCTAATAAATGCTTCCAAAGAGCAGCCATCAAAATGTTTAGAAAATTGAAAGCGAAAGTCATTCTATCATGTTCTGTTAATATCCTGAGAAGAGAACACTTGCTTCAGAAAGAAGTAAATTGTGGGAGTCAATGTACCTATAAAACATTGATTAAATATTAACAGTTTTGTATAATGCATGGAAAACAACAAATAGGAATCCACATTTCTTGTATTCAATCATCTAAGGACCTAAAATCTTCTAAAAGGGGAGTTATAAAATGTATCAGTATGGAGGCCTCTGATTTAACCTAAGTCTTTACATTCCAGTTGTCAAAGAATTAGAGGATTAATTCGATATACTCTGATTGAAATCTTGACTCATTCTAAGCCTCTTCTCTTTCCTTAATTAAGGAGGTTTTGAACTATCTGTTTTAAAAGGACAATTGCCTTCACTCTTCAAATTTACTTTTTTTTGGTAGACATCCTGCACAATTGTTTTAGATAACGGAATACTTCATTATATGTTTTATTCATTCAAGTATATCAACTAAATATATACTTTCAACAAGTCATAAAACTGTTCACATTTCATTTTCCTGATGGATAGCGTCTTTTTCACTTTTGCCATTGTGCACCTCAGTAGAGTTACATGTTTATAGTGTCATTCTAAAAATCAATAAATTCTGGATTGATTTTCAACGACTGCAACTTCTTGTGCCCTATTATATGATCTAGTAAAATAAGGAAATGTATCAGTCACCTAATGCTACAAAACTAATTGCTCAAAGTTTTGGTGCCTTAAATCAATGATAATTTACTATTTCAACCAAATCCTTGGGTTGATTGAGTAACTCCTCTTTTGGTTTTGCCTGGGCTCACCATGGGACTGTACTCAGCTGAAGGGGGCCTAGGCTGGATGGTCACCTGGGCTCACCACAGGACTGTACTCAGCTGAAGGGGGCCTGGGCTGGATGGTCCACATGCACGGAAGTTGGTGCCACTTCTCAGCTGGGGAATTTTTATTTTCCTGTCAACCTCATGTAGGCTTGATTGAACTTCATTCCAACACGGTAGCCTCAGGGATCTATGATGTAGAGAGGAGAAGCTCCAAGGCTTCTTGTGAATAAACTCCAGAACTCACACAACATCACATCTGTCACATCCTGTTCACTAAAGGAAGAATAGAGATCATCTTAGGAACAAGAAGGTGAAGAAATAGAATTCACTCCATTTCGGTTGCATCAGCAAGGTCACATTGCAGAGTCGTGAACCCAAGAAGGTCTCATTCATCGTTGAACATTATTACAATTTTCTACTACAATATAGAATAACTATTATTTCCAGTTGCAAAAATAACTTTTGTGAGCATAAAGACCATGAATTCATATGATTTGAATATATATTTAGATCAAGTTAAAAATAGATTTAATGCACACATTTCAAACTAAAATGTTTTTCAAGGACAGAGATTGCATGTATTAGTTAAAACATTGACATCCAGTTATTTATCTTTGGGAAAAAGCCACTATAAAATTAAGTCAGAGGGCCAAGCACAGTGGCTCATGCCTATAATCCCAACACTTTGGGAGGCCAAGGCAGGCAGATCACCTGAGGTTGGGGTTTTAAGACCAGCCTGACCAACATGATATCCAGTAAAAATACAAAATTAGCCAGGTGTGGTGGCGCATGCCTATAACCCCAGTTACTTGGGAGGCTGAGACAGGACAGTTGCTTGAACTTGGGAGGTAGAGGTTGTGGTAAGCCGAGATCACGCCATTGCACTCCAGCCTGGGCAACAAAAGTGAAACTCAGTCTCAAAAATAAATAAATAAATAAATAGATAGATAAAATTAAGTCAGGGAACTCAATAAAGGAAAGCTTTACGAGGTCAGGAAGCTGGCTGTTTCTTCATTGTCATTCATTTTTTGTTGTTATCTTTTTAAAATCACAGCATCCTCCACACCAAGACACTAGACACACGGGATGAATTGAATTGACATAATAAATATAGGAGGCTTTTTTGCTGTTTGGTTGTGACACATATAGTATAAGTTGAATTGGTATAAAAAATATAATAGACTTTTGTGTTTATTGTAAGATTTTCAGTTGTTTTGCTTTTTTTATGTTTGTTGTTAGCTTATAATTTCATTTGAAGGTTGAAGGTACTTGTTTTAAAAATGAGGATACTGAAGCCCAGAGAACTTACATTAATCATCCAAGTTTAAACATTTCAAGCACTATAACAATTTGATCTAGGCTCTCAGTATGCTATCTTACAGGAAAGTTAATTTCCTTTCAAAATCCACTGCTGACTTCTCACCTCTTTATTTAATAACAAGAAACAAGAAATATATCTTATAAGCAACACATGTAAAGATTTTAACAAATAGGTATCAATTTAATTATTGTTTTTATTATTTTACAATTTTTAAACCATTATTTTAATTGACAGAATTTCTTTAGAAATAACAGTTAAATATGTATGCATATTAAAGATTTAATATGTAATATTAAAGAGATTCTGTTTTATTACTTTTCCTTCTCTAAATCCAGTGATATCTATTGAGAATTTCTTATATTTATTCAATATCCAACTGTAAAACACACCTGCATGCATATATGTGCTCAACACACAAAGATATACATAAAGACTGGAATTAGATTTATTGGGCTTGCAACTAATTTAAGAAATCAGTTAAGGCTAATATCATTAGTTAAAATTAAGAAATCAGTTTGAAAAACCTAGGAAATTAGTTAAAATCTTATAATTGCTTTAATTGATTTAAATTTAGAAAGTAACTGTTATTTTAATTTTAACACAATATCAGGTTAATATTTACAAAAATCCTGATTTTAAAGATCATTGCACAGTCAAACTTAAAGCTATTTATTTTCAAATACTAAATCAATAGCTGATTTTTTAAAAAAACATGTTAAACAGTATATTTTAATGTTGCAAATTACTTTAAATATCATAGTAAGAGGATTTCAAAGTTCTTGCAATCTAAGGATCACTTTTAATACCATATTTTGTCATTTTTTTCCTTAAAATAAATTGAATAAGAAAATTTTTCATATTTTAGGGAAATGATGGAGCATGTTTAAATATACCAATCTTTTCATGAAGAGCTGTGTGCCAAAGAATTTACCATTTCCTTGGCAGCTCTAAAAAGTTCTGAATATTTAAATGTTCTTCATTTTACAGGCTGAAATCTGTTTCCTGGTAACTTCTACTCAGTATTTCCCATCTAAGCACTTCCTAGAATGATCTATTCACAATGGAACCCACAGCTTTTTTCTTCCCATTTAATACTTCCCTTTCTATGCCAAATGGGTAGTCTTGGTCCTAAGGGGTTATTCTGGTGGTTTTTGCAAACCCTGATGATGGAATTTCATTATAATTCCTTGGACTGCTGAAAATGCATTTTGCTTTCAGCATTATACTTTTAAGGTATCTCTGAGGTTGTTTTAAATTTCCTGGATTCTAATGGGATATACATCCTTGAGGTGGTGGTTAGAGCCTGAGAGATGTTACTACAGTTATATGCTAAACTTTTACTGCTCAAAAGGAGATCTTAAAATAGCTTCATCTCAAGAAATAGTATCAATATGTCTTCCCAGATATTAATAATAATCAACTCTATATGTAGAATGTTATTATTATTTTATATGTATTTTTAAATAAAGACAGTAAAATATACATTGTAGATAAACCATCTTGAAGCAAATAAAAATTAAGCTTATTTAAATGATTAGGAAACCTGACTGGGCATGGTGGCTTACATTTGTAATCCCAGCATTTTGGAAGGCCAAGGTGGGCAGATTACTTGAGATCAGGAGTTTCAGACCCATCTGGCTAACATGGTAAAACATTGTCGCTACTAAAAATGCAAAAATTAGCTGAATGCAGTGGCAGATGCCTATAGTCCCAGCTACATGGGAGGCTGAGGCAACAGAATCAGTTGAATCCGGGAGGTGAGGTTGTGGTGAGCCGAGATTGCACCACCACAATCCAGCCTGGGAGACAGAGTGAGACTCTGTCTCAAGAAAAAAAAAAAAAAATGATTATGAAACCTAATAAAAGAAATGCCCACGTACATTATCTTCTAGAGTGAAAAAGATGAAATGCATATTCTGGAAATTTAGACAAAAACATGGTTGACAGAATATCTATGTTATCTCATTTTCAAATTGCCCAATGTGAAATCTTCCTTCCCATTGTAATAAAAAATCAGATTTTCTTAAATAAAATAAAGGAGGTGACTAAATTCAGTAAATGGAGAATTAAGAACAAGCATCTTGTATCCTAGACAAAATTTAAGGGCCATCTGAAGAAGAATACTGAAGGCAATTACCTTATTAGTATTCTGAAGAAGCTGACAGGTTGATCAGTTTTACTCCTGTGTAAGATAGTCTGGTATGACTGGAAATAGGCCAACTGCTTAGAGCCTGGTATATACTAGGTTCTTCATACATGTGATCTCTTTATGTTTTGACATAAAGTTTCACAATACTTTTGTGAAAATATTAAACATTTAAAACATGAGGGAAGTGAGGCTCAGAGAGCTTAACTAATGTGTCCGAAGTTACATAGTTAATAAACCATGGATAAAGTAGTTTGCATGACTCAAAGGCTGTATCTACTATTTGACAGCACAAGCCAAATCATTGTTTCTCCAGACCCACAAGGGACAAAAATACAAGGAGTACTGGGCTCATTGGTGGTTGCTTTAGCAGTGTAGCTTAACAACAAAAGCAAAGGACTGTGGGTCAGGCAATCTGGTCTTGAATCTTCCCTCAATGAGCCGCAGGACTTCAGGTGAGTCATTTTGCATCATGGTATCCAGCTTGTCATATTTACAAAATATAACATTTAAACTAGATGATCACTAAAACATTCCAGATTTGACATTCTGTGATTTCCTCATGTACCTCTTTAAGTTATATTTTCCTTTTAAATCAGAAGTTATTTGGATTTAGATAGTTGTATTTATTTTTATGTCAGTTATTATAAATATTTGGAAACATAGTAGGTTTTATTATGCAAGATATCAGCAATATCTTCCAATAAACCTTTCAGAGTCTTATTTTTCTTTCTTCAACTGTTATATTTCAAAATGAGTGATGTGTGATCAAGGGTCTTTTGAGGCTGGAACTGTAATTCTCTTCTTACTCCAAAACTGCAAGGTCCTTTGGCTCATGTATATTCTGAAGCACAACAGCTATGCTCCATTTTATACTTTTTATGTAATTCAGTGGCTTTGTAATTGGGAAAAAGGCTGGCATTTAGTTAACACTAACTATAATGTAAAATCTGAAAAAAAATGGGGGGAGAGTGGTATACACACAACGTATATGTAAATGTATGTGTATTCACATACATATACAAGCATGCACACACAGGTCACTATTTTTTTCTTTTTATGGCTGATGTGCCATATTTTCCATGTATTTTTAAAAAATAAAGCTAAATTACTCAAACTATGCTAACACATTTATTTTTACGTCACTAAAATTGTCTTTTACGTTGAAATGGAAAATAAAGAATTTTTTCTTTCCCTCTGTTATTATTCATTTTTAAACTACAAATGTTTTATTTTACAAATAGAAAATGCAACTAAGCAAAAAGAAAAACTGCCTCTAACCCCATAACATAGACATAATTAATTTATGTTAAAGATGAAGCCCCACAATCCCCTAATTGATATTTATCTTGCTTCATAACATGAAGCCTACTGCTTGTAGATCATCCACAAGCCATTTCGTTATTTTAAATTTTCCTTTCAGGAGTGGCAAACCCCACTTTCAATTTGCTTGTTTTGGTGGAGCTGGTTAAATCCCCTATTTCAGGGGCACATATTTGACTCAGGCTTCAGCCATTCAGTGTGTTCTATTTGCCCATCAACAGAGGTTGGCTCAGAGACAAGCACATTCCTTGATTTGAAGCATTGAATTGGGACTTTTTTTTCAACTTTATTTTTAAAAGATATCGTCTGTATATACTAAAACCCAGAATGATAGGAGGCTGAAACTTCTGTAGCTTTCTTTGCACCACAATGGGGCATGCTTGTCTGACTAGAGCCAAAACAGGGGCAGACAGAACCAAGAGATGGAGAAAAGTCACAGCTTGTGCCAATCTTTGATCCTCTGAATCCAGCGATGTCTGGGTCATGAAAGGTCTCTGTGTTCAATTTCATAAACAATAATTTCCCATTTAGTTTTTGGAAACAACAATTTCCCAATTGAATTTTTGGCTACCTGCAATTAAAGAGCCCAATGCAAAATGATATATGTCAAATCAATTATTGACATATCAATAGCTTAGTCTTCACCAAATAGTTTCAGTAACAGATTTGTTTCTGAGTCTTTCAAAATTTGTTTTATGCTTCTTATTTTTTCTATATACATTCTATATCTACAACCACATTATAGCCACATATATCATGTTATTCACTGCCCTATCGCCTCTCTTATCTATGGGCACTAAAACATTCATATTGTATTCCAGGTAAAAACACGTAAACAAATAAGTAACAAAACCAAAACAAAATCCTCAATGGTTATTGTTGAAATACGTCTTAGTAAATTATCTTAATTATCTTTAAATATTATAGTCTTTCCACTCCCGCACAGACTCTGAGCTTTTAAAGGGGAGATTGTAATTCCAATATTCTTTGCCTTTTCCTTAGAGTCTTGCCTTTAACAAAATAGGAACTCAATAAAATGTGCTGATGATTGGAAACAAGGAGCAAATAGCGGAGCAACAAAGAGGACCTACCTTTTCATAGTATAGCTGATGCCCCTAAGAGCCCACAAATCCATATCAAAGATAAGATAAAATGAACTGCAAAACTCTGCAGGCTACCTTGGCTACAATATCCCAAAGATTAGTAAAATTATGTTCCTAAACAACCACACATAACATAAATCATAAAACAGAGAGAGATAATCAGCACTATACTACCCCAATTCTATCTGGGATATGCTATTTTTTTCCTCCTGTCTATTAATTTCAAAAGTGTATTGCTTTTCTTTATCTTTGAAAACAAACAAAAAACTCTTTTTCTAGCAGCCTTAATGTATACTTTATATTAAAATAAAGAAATGAGAAATTCACACAAATATTTAGTGTAATATGGTATTTTCCATTTATAAAAGAGTTTCTTTTATCCACTCTTGACACATACTCTAGGTGTCGTAGAGATGAAGCCTTTATTACAAGCACAGAGGGATTTTCACAATATAGCAGGCAAGCCTCAGATTATCACCTGCTTCATCACAATTTAGGTCAAAAAAAGGAGAAAACCTGTGGACTTATCAGAACATATAGAAATGCTGTCTGAGTGATGCTGGAGTCAAATAACTGGTATAAAAATAAGCCTTGAGTTACAGGAGGTTTACATGAATGAAAATGGGTTTCTATTATATGAATCCTTTATATTGTTTTGTGACTTTATTAAAACTTTGCATGAAATTAGATAAAAACAAATATTACAATAAAAATGGGCATAGAATGTAAATAGATAATTCAGATTGGGCACAATGGCTCATGCCTGTAATCTCAGCACTTTGAGAATCTGGGGTGGGCAGAGAGCTTGAGCCCAAGAGTTCACGATGAGCCTGGGCAACATGGTAAAACCTCCTCTCTATAAAAAAAAAATATAAAAATTAGCCAGACATGGTAGTGCATGCCAGTACTCTCAGATACTCGGGAAGCTGAAGTGGGAAAATCACTTGAGCCTAGGAGGTTGAGGCTACAGGGGACCATGATGACAGCAAATTCATTTAAGATGCAAGTTATTGTAAAAAAGGAAAAGAAGGTGTTTAACCTCAATAGTAGTCAAGATAATACAGCTACAGTAATGAGGTTTATTTTGACTATCATATTTGGATAACTTAAAATACTCTGCTCATATAACGTACTGGGGAAAACACATACTATAGTACACTACTCGTAGAAATTTAACTTCGTACTAACTTTACAGATCTAAGAATATCTATTAGAATTTAATATGTGTACGCTTTTTGTCCAGTAAACTCTCAACTAGAAAACATTACAGAAAAAATTGCTGGAGTTTATACAGGTATACTTACTAGTCTGTTTGTTACAGCATTGCCTATGACGGGAAGATCATCAAGAAGAACAATAAAAAAGCTGTAGATGACCTAAAAAACAATCAATAAGGGAATAGATGCTTATGTTTGTATTTGTAATACAAAGAAATGTTACATACTCATTTAAAATTACACTAAAATATGTAATGAACCATGGATATATCCATGATACATTGCTTAGTGTATAATGAGAAACGGAGACGAGGATGAAAAAAGGAAGAAGGGGAAAAACAACAGAGGTAATATATACATAATTATGTGCTCTGCTTAGAGGCATTCAGGAATGTTCCTGATAGGTTTATTCTAATCTGTAAGCAATCATTTAAAACCAGTGGTAGATTATAGGTGATTTTATTAGATATTTTAAAAATCCAAGTTAAACATCAGCATTTGCCTTACATCTTAAAAAGCATTGAAAACCATCATGTTATGAAGAATATAAAATTATTTCTATTGAATTGGTTGTGATTATTTATTATTTTTAATGCTGAACATTAGCCTATTTCAAATACTTGATGTAATAAATGAGAAATAATATTTGATATAATAAATATTCTAGAATAATCAACCATTTAAAATTTTAATCATATATGAAACTATATCAAACAATCTCATTAGTATAAATTCTTAGAAATTATTTCACTAGGTCAAAGCCTATATTATTTTAATCCTTCTTGGTACATATTGTCAAATTGTTTCTTAGAAAGGTGGATGCAATCAGCAGTCTCACTGGAGGTGTATGAGAGTCAGTTATCCCTGGGGAGTATTCTTTCTGCTTTGGAGTTTACCATTTAATTCTTTTATGATTTTCCGACATACAGAAGTTTTGTGTTCATTTCATGTAGACAGAGAAATTAGTTACTATCTTATCTTATTTTTAAAATATTCTTACTTATTCAAATTAGCTTAAAATGTTGACATACATTTTCTATTTTATGTTATATGAAAACAAAGATAATAGGCTTGTAGATCAATTTTTAATTTATTTTAGTCTATTATTCAAATGAAAGTTCTTTTTAAGTAAAAAATACAATTACTACAAGTATGTATACTTTATTTGAATTATACCTGCACATTAAAAATTGGGAAGTTATGAGTTAAATCTTGGGGTTCAAAAACAAATCCGACCATGCTGGTCCCATATTTCTACAAGACAACAGTTTGTGGTTAGGTAGCTGCTGTTCCCTTTAAATTCCAATTTGCCACCATTCATTATTATATTCTACTAGGTCCACTTCTGTGCTGTATGTGGCTTGCCTGAGCACAGTAGGCATTTAGTGAGCATTTTCATTTTAAATTATAGATAAGACAGATGTTCACAGAGAAGGCTTAACAAGATTGATCCGGTCTGGTTTCCTGATGAAACTCTGTTGTCCCTGTTGTGTAAAGCTAAATAGATTCCCATATTTTTTTGGTGTAAGTGAATGTACAGTCTTAGTTAAGTGAATGTGTAGTCTTGGCAGACCAGGATTTTTGGTATGCATACGGAGTATAAGGTTGTATGCAGGTGAATTTAGTCAAGACTAGGAAATTACTGAAATGCCTAGGCTGTACAATAACACTATTAAATAAATAAAAAAAAAAATCTTAGCATTTCACAGACCTTGAATTTATTGGCTAAAAAAAAACTACTTTGTATAATGCCTGAGACAGAGTATATGGTAAATGGATATTTTTGTAATGCATGAAAGAGTAGGTGAATGATTCAATGTCTCATGATAAGGTTTTATTACTAGTGAGTTGGAGATTAAATGAGAGCAAGGATCAACTCAAACTGCCTGAGAAAACTTAGAGCTGGATACACAAAGAGGAAAGCAGTATAAGGTAACAGAGGAGCTGGTGAGGCTTATCATGGGTTTAACGCCAAAGGTAAGAGAAAATTCACTGCTAAACTGACCAAAGAGACACACTGATCAGGAGCTTTAATTGATAAAATATTATCAGGTGACGTTCCCAGTAGAAAAATAGGATATAATGTTTAGACTACTTATGATGTCCTAATTTTTGTGAGGTAGCTCAAGTCAAAGTGAAAGCAGCTCCATACTCATCATCTTGTCTCTTTTTCTATGAAATAATTAAACTTTACTTGACATATTGATAATAAAGGTTAGTACAACAAATTGTACTAAACAGCCAACATTTCTGCTTGCAGAAATTCTTGAGAGAACTATTTTGTAGAATATTGTTTAATAATAATACAGAATAATAAATGAAATCTTACATTTTCCAAAGGCAAATGAAAATGACACAATACTCACAACTTCTCATTTTTAAAAGTTCTCTCCTGATTGTACAATTGTCAAGGAGCCTGACGTCTCTACTTGTAATACTTCATCCAGGTGTTTGGCTTCCTGATGGCTGCTGTGTTCCACTTCCAGCCCTTTCTAAAAATGTGCCATCCATTATTCCCAGCTTTCCAATCTCTCCTATTCCAGGTGTGTATTCTGAGCTTCAGTCAGCAGTTATCCATCTGGATGTCCTTAGTCTAAGTGAGAAACACTTCTTGCTCTATTTCCTGGGAAGACATTGCTGCATTTACATCCTCTACCTTTCTTTTCTACTTTGCCTGTTTCTAAAGAAGAGACAAAAATCAACCAGGAAAGTAACATTTTTGTTAGAACTTTTAATCACAAAATTTTTAAAATGGTTCAGCATTCTTTTTAAAAAGCTTATACACAAGTATAAAATATAGTGTATAATCTTTTGCAGCTCAGTACTTAAGAGAGCTCTGCTGGAGCCAGACACAAGCCTGCATATGATGTGTTTCCATAGGTTGCTTACATTTGAACACCTCTGAATTGTAGTCTGGAAAGAACACCATCAGAAGTCCACACCATGGAGATTTACTTAGATTTGTTTTATAAGTGCAACGAATAAAATAGTTTATTAGTTGCAACATTATGCAACTAATTGCAAAACTAGTTGCCACATTATACAACTAACAAAAGAAAGTAAAACATAGATTAGGGAAAAGCAAAAGAGCACACATTATTTGCATATATGATTATTTGCAAGAAAAAAAGCAAGGACTCAGAAAATTTGGTAAAACTAAAGAACATTAAATGGGGTGAGATGCTATGATCTGAATGTTTGTCCACTCCAAAACTCATGTTGAAACTTAATTCCCAATGTGTCAGTATTGAAAGGTAGAGCCTTTAACAGGTGACTGGGTCTTTAGGGCTGTGCCCTCATGAATGGATTAATCTATTGATAGATTAATGGGTTATCATAGAAGTGGGACTGGTGATTTTATAAGAAGCGAGAGAGAGACCTGAGTTAACATGCAGTCCCCTCGTCATGGGATACGCTAGGCAGACTGGAAACTGTCGGAATTCCCCACCAGTAAGAAGGCTCTCACCAGGTGTGGCCCCTTCACATTGGAGTACTCAGCCTCTATAACTGTGAGAAAGGAATTCCTTTTCTTTATAAATTACTCAGTTTCAGGTATTCTGTTCTAAGCAACAAAAAACAGAGTAAGACAAGTGACAAATTCTTTAATACAACAGCTTTGTAATTTATCAAAGCGTCACTTAGAAACATAATGGAAAAAAATAATTCATAACAGAAACAAAAGAACATAATATTTTGAACAAAAATAATGAGAAGCATATGAGACAGAGACAAACTGAAAAAGAGATATCTGCAAAATTTCATTAAAGGACATTCAACAAGCTAGTAGGCAGAGACACATATTTCAGAACAAATAAAATAATTCTATAAAGATAGAAGATATTTTCAAATTGACCTACATAATTGAAGCAAGCCCATCATGTTTCAATGGGATATATTTTAATTTAAAAAAAGGCATCTAAGTTTATCTAGTACAATATATATTAGAAATTCATAAAAGTTAAACTATGAGGTCTTGGTACCAGAAAAATCAGAAGAGAAAATGAAACAGTATACAAGGTATCATGTTTGTATGATAAGC
The DNA here is from genome assembly GCF_001604975.1 of Cebus imitator. Lineage (NCBI taxonomy): Eukaryota > Metazoa > Chordata > Mammalia > Primates > Cebidae > Cebus > Cebus imitator. The sequence continues at coordinate 4,956,835 of NW_016107331.1, read as the reverse complement.
AGTATTTGAAAAAGGTGACATTTTAAGTCAGTAGATTTATTAAATATTTGGCCAGGGAAAAATTAATTGGACATGGCTTGAAGAAAGAAAAAAATATAAGAAAAATATTTCACATTAAATAACTCAAAATAAAATAGAAATTACATTAGAACATTTGTAGTTTGTAAAACATTTTATGATGTGGTTAATTTAGATATATATCTACAAAAGAATTATGATGATTTCTGATTTTATTTTTACCCCATGCTATGGGATAAATGGAAGTCTTGGCCACTGCCAGAAAATTAACTTAAATTTATGAATTCATTTACCAAGAACTGAATAGGGTTAGAAATTAGAAAGCAACAATACTCTAGTCTTTACCCTAAGCCATCTGTGAGTTGGTGCTTATTGCTCCTGAGGGAAGAAATCCTTAGCCAGAAGTCCCAGTGACTGCCAGAAGCAATGATTTAAGGTCTGTGCCATCCATTTCCTCCATAAGACTGTGTTTTAGGGCAAAGGTGCCATTTGAGACCCAAAAAGGATATCTGTTTCAAAGCATAATAAAAGGACTTTACAGAACTAATTAGAAGCAAAAAGGCTGTCTGTCTTCCTCATTAAGAATGCAAGCTATTCAGAGAATTCATAAGAGTATTCTTCTGCATTTGAAAAAAAACTGAAATTAAGTATTAAAAAGTGAAAAGAAATATAATAATTAAAAGTAAGTTCAGTAGAATGTAAAGCAGATAAAACAACAAAACATTTTGCTGTGGTTAAAAAACAAAAGGTAAAAGACCTAGAAGCTCCCTTTATTTAAATTTAACTGGCTAAAAGTTGTGAATCAATAGTTTGTGCATATAAGTTATCAAAACTAGGGTTTTTATTTTTATTTTGAGATGGAGTCTCACTCTGTCACCCAGGCTGAAATGCAGTGATGCCTTCTCGGCTCACTATAACCTCCACCTCCCAGATTGAAACGATTCTCCTGCCTCAGCCTCCCAAGTAGCTGGGATTACAGGTGCCTGCCACTATGCCCCACTAATTTTTTGTAATTTTAGTAGAGACAGGTTTTCACCACGTTAGCCAGGGTGGTCTCAATCTCCTGAACTTGTCATCTGCCCCCATTGGCCTCCCAAAGCGCTGTGATTACAGGCATAAGCCACCGCACCTGGCCAGGCAGGGCTTTTCTAAGGGGAAGACTTCCTGCATTTTCAATCATTGCTTAAGATCCCTAGGCAGCATCTTAGACAGAACTGAATCACCAGCTAAGGGCATAGCCAAAGTGAGACATTATTTAGTAGGTGAAAGGAAAATGTTAAAATAATACAAGGGTATTTTCAGCTGATGCTGAGTCAGATAGCTACAGGAAAAACTGCAGAAATTTCCAGCACTCACCCTAAATGCTATTATATCTCTTACTTATAAATAGAAAGACTAGAAGCCAAGTGTTATAGCTCAGGCCTACAATCCCAGCACTTTTGGGAGGCTAAGGCAGCAGAAGCAATGCTTGAGGCCAGGAGTTTGAGACCCCATCTCTCCAAAAAAAAAAAAAAAAAAGTACTAGAAAATAGTTCACATATAAAATTCAATATAAGTTCAATGTAAGATTAATTTTTAAAAGCAGACAAATGCAATTAAAAAAATTTTAGCAGGATCACCTACCTTCCATGTTGATGTATTTTTAATTTATTCATCTCCACTTTTAATGTTGAAGGGATTGGCCAGATTTATCAATTAAATATCATGATCTGAGATTGACTTGTAGTATGTACTTTCAATTTTATGTCTCATTATATTACGGAATACATTCAAGAATGGATTCCTCATAATAAAAGGTTAAATAATTCAGTTAAAGAATTTTTTTTCCATTTTGTTTGTTGATGACTGCATGAGTGAAAGCTCTCAATTCAATTGGCTTTTACTGTACAATTTAGAACTTGTCACATCAAGATATACAGTTTTACATACGTCAGGTCACAAATTGCTTTTCAAATCAAGTTGCATCCATATAAATATCCTTGAGAGAAAATGATTATGTGGATCAAACTAAAATCTCTGAATTTTAAAAATTAAGAGAGGCAGTTGTGCAATTTTGCATCATTGTCTCTTTTACATATGCTTTATAATTTTGTTTTGAAACTGGAAGTTTACTAGAATTAAAGCCCCAGGATCATTAAGTAAATCAAGAAAGGCATGATGTCCTTGTGTTTTTAAAATCTTATACAGAATCACTCGGTTTGAGTTCTTACTTTTGTTTCAATCATCTCAGAAACAAAAGGTTAAGATGTTATAATTTTCTTTTTTAGTAATAATATAATCCATAAATTTAGTTTTTTCAGAGTCTCCAAAACAAAAATAAGATTCAAACCAAGTGATTGTTTCTATACAATATTTTGAAAAAACCGTGACATCATTTTTTTTCCATCCAATTGTTATAACTGGTATTATATAAGAAATTTTAAATACATGGACACACTTGGACTGTTCCTCATGCATTTCTTATTTTATTTAATGTTTCTTGGAACTTAGCTTCATATTGAGACCATGATATTTTCTTAAGTTTTCTAATTTTAATATAAACATTATGGTATTTGAAGAAATGTATATATTTAAAATCTCTAATCATTATTTCATATTATATTAATATAGTAACAATTTAATACAAATTACAATTGTGCTATGAGATATGCATGGATATGTTATCTTATTTTAATGAAATATATTAATCACTATATATTTTAGGGAAAATGCACTACTAGGACCATTTTATCTACACACAGAAAGAAGATAATCTGTATCAATATTAAACACATAAAATTAAATGTTATTCTCCCAATGACTAAGAAACAAGCTATATTTTAAATTGCAGTTGCCCAAAATACCACATATTAAAATAGATTCTATTTCCATTTTATTTTTTCAATAAAACTGTGATTGTGAAAACAAATAATTTTTTATTGATAGAGTTTTCTCTTTAGGTTGTAGCCCATGTTGGAACAAAGAAAACCCGAGAGAGTCTTACCTATTCATAATCTTTGACATTTATTTATCGATGGCATACACATTATTTCTTTAGATTTCATTTAGTTTCATGTTTAGTCTGATTGCTATTCTTGATGTATCGGATATCTTTTACATCTTAAATAAACACATCTCTGACTCAATTTTCAGCAATGTGATAAATGGAGGAAAAGAAAGGAATGTGGCAATGAAAACCAGATAAAAGGGAGAATAGTCCAAGATAGTCCTTTGGACAATCATAACATGTTTTTCCCCTAGATAACCACATAACTCCTGCTATGGTGGCTATGGAAGATTTTATAATTCCTTTCTTTTAAATCAAAAGACAATAAGTTCCAATATTCTGTGAAATGCAACCTCAAAGCTTAAGATATCCAGTTCTACTGATTCTTGATAAGTCGCTTTTTATTTACTGTAGAGAAAGGACAATTTCCCTCCTCTATCCTATCCGGCACAATTATGAACACTTATTTTCTTTCTGCACTGACATTAATGTCTTACTCTTTGTTTTTTTATTTTTCTAAGCAAATGCTGGCATAGAGAAAATGGCTGTAGTGCATGCACTGGAAATGGGAGACAAGAATCCTTGTGCTGTGCCTTGGAGGTCACCAGAGAGGTCTCATTAGAGTGAAGAACAGTCCAAGTGTGTCCATTTATTTAAAATTTATTACGTAATACCAGTTATAACAATTTGATGGAAAAAAATAAGCATGAAAATTGGAAAACAGGAACTAAGGAGGTAAAACTAATGTTCTTCTCAGGTGTGATGATTTTATATATAGAAAACCCAAAATAACAAACTAAAAAGCTAATATAAGTTGTAAAAGACAATTTACAATTTATAAAGTAACTGTGTTTAACATTAGTGCACACATATAGACACAAATACACACACACACAAAACACACAAACACACACACACACACACACACATACACACACGCACACATTGCCTTCCTATAAATGTAGAAAAGCCAGTTACAAAATATAATGAAGAAATTTGCATTTAGTAGGTAGGCACATAAAAAGATGAAATACCTAAGTAGAAACATAACAAGAGAAACATAAAAGAAAATATGGATATATAGATAGGTATACTAATACCATAAATATGTTTATTATGTTTTTTTCAATGAGACAAGCTCACTCTAAAGTCCATGTAGGGAAAAAATAAGTGTACATTAGTCAGGGAGTATTTTCTTTAAAATAATTAGATTATGTTTATCTCCAGGAGTTATTAAACACATTTTAAAACAACAATTAAGTGTGTAGTGCTGGCACATGAATAGATAACCAAATGGAACAGTCTGAAAACAAGCAGTAGAAACAAATATACAGTGACTAAGTGACTGAGTTGGCACTTCATATCAATTTAAAATATATGGATTTATTCAATATATGGTTTGGTATTACTGGTAGTTTTTGAGAAAACAAGTAAGGTTTTATACTATCTCTCAAATTTTAATTTAGTAAGAATTGTAAAAGCACACATGAAATATTCATAAAACTACTATAAGAAATTGTAAGATGTATTTATAAATTCAGCAACTGAAAGCCTATCTTAGCAAATATCAAAACATATGAATCATAAACTAAAGGTGGATAAATTTCATCACCCAAGTATAAAATATTTTAGCACAATAAAATCAGACAAACAGGTGTAAACTAAGTTAAAGAACAAGAACCACCTGGATAAATTTTTTGACATGTGACTCCAAATGGACTAATTTCTTTAATATTGACAAATCTCTTACCAATCAATAAAAAGGTTAGCAAATCAATAGAAATGAAAGCAAAATACATGAAATGCCAGTTCACATAAAGAAAATCAAAATTATTTTTAAATATGTGAAAAGGTGCCCAAACTCAGTAAAAATAGTATTCAAAACCATGAGATAGCATTTTTTTTTGTCTTTCAAAGATTGCTAAGAATCATATCAGCCACACTAAAGAGAGAGACAAGCTGTCTGATGCAGTACAGGTGGAAAGATGAGCTCATAGATTCTTTGTGAATGGAAATTTGAAAATATCAATCATAATTTTATATGAACATCCCCTCAACCAACAGGATGAGGGAATGCCACTTCAAGAAATCTATTTATCTTGCACACATGTGCAAAATGTGTATTCATTGTAATATTGCATGCAATAGCAAAAGATTGGAAGCAACTTAAATGTTTATCAGACAGGATTTACATATACAAATATTATGCGGCCCTTGATAGAATTTAATGCATAATGTTTATACAATTTAGTTACTTTCGTAAAAAGTATGTGTGTATACATATACACACTATATATACACACACATATATACACTATATATATATATATATATATATATATAAACACATATATAGGGGTGTGTGAGCATGTGTGTGTGTGTGTGTGTGTGTGTGTGTGTGTGTCTTTAGAAGGATACACAAGCATAGTTATTAGATAACAGCAGTAGGCCCTGAGAGAGTAACCTTGTGTAAGAAGGGAATGTCATTAGGAGAAAAAATTTTATTTTCCTGCACACTCTTTTATACCTTTGAACTTTTATTGTGTGTATGTATTAATTATTCAAACATATTTCAGGAAGCTAAAAACCAAGTCACTGAAATGAGTTTGACTGGGAAACTGGAGGGAAAGAATTAGAAGTACCAGAAATTTCTCTTACCAGGGTCAGATTCTGAAAGCAAAGGGGCACTGATGCTTAATTACCCTGAACGTTTTCTGGAAAGAGCATCCATTAGGGAATCAGGCAGGGAAATATTAGGAAGTAGGGATTTGGTATAAAATTTGTAGTCTTAAACATTACTTTTGATTAGTGTTCATAGTGGAAAAACTGAAGAAATTTAAAACATAACATTCAACTATGTCTAAGATACACAGTTATCTAAATGGTAAGAACCATATAATTATATGGAAAGATAAGATTAACATAAATGAAACAACTAGAGAAAAATAAAAAGCATTGGTCATTCTAAGCAATGATGGTTGGCTCTCTGGTGCTGGAATAAGTCGGGGAGGTCTTAAGTAGCAACAGGAATTCAGCTCGTAGGATTTGTAAGAGGGCATTTCAGGTGGGAATAACAGCATGAGCAGAGGGTTGGAGGAAAGAATTATCTTGGTGCTTGTGGGAGCAATGAAGAAAAGTGTTATGAGTTATGCAAATATTGTAGAGAATTTAAAATGTGCTTAAAATTCTGCATTTAAGCAATGTATATTCTAAAATGATGCATCAAAATCAGACAGAAATGTAAACTGTACTAAAAAATGACAATTATAATCATTGAAATTGAAAATGTAAATAAAGTAAGTTAGACCACTGTCTAAACAGGCATTTTAACACAATGGCTATGAAAATCACTCCTAGAACCAGAGCAGGGCTCTGATACTGGCTCTTAGCTCCATTCCTCACTGCCACCTTGATCCGGGGCAAAGGACATAAATGTTTTGATTCTTGGTTTCCTCAGCAGTCAAATGAAAACAATGATAATATTTGCTTCATAAAGGTTGTTGAGATAACTTATTTAGTACAGCCATATATATAAAAATGCATTAGAGCTTAGCATACAATTGACCCTTCATAATTGTTGGCAGAAGAATGTAATGCGCTTTGGATTCACACTGTTTGGATTCATTTATTGCCTCTGACACTTACTAATTTGAAAGCATGGACAATTAATCTAACCACTCCATGACTTATTCCTTCTCCCTACAATTGGAATAACAATAGTAACCAACTATATTAGTCTTCATAACAAACTACCACAAACTTGGCAGTTTGAAACAACACCAAGCTGTTAACTCCCAGTTCTGTAGGTCAGAAGTTGAAGTAGGTGGTCTTGATTGAATTTTCTGCATTGAGTCTGAGGCTGAGAGCAAAATTTTAATAAAATTTTAATAAAAATTTTAAAATTTAATAAAATTTTAATAAAAATTTTAAAATTTAATAAAATTTTAATAAAAATTTTAATAAAATTTTAATAAAAGATCATTTTGGATATTAAATGAGAAGTTTGGGAAATGCAAATTAATAAAAAAATTCTATAATTTCAAGATAATAAAAAAGACTACTCTTAGTGTATTTTGTTGCTTGACAAACCAAAAGATGAACTAAAAAATTCTAGATAATTTAATGGGGGTGAGAGATGGGGAATGAAGATAATTAAATATTAAGAAAAATTCTGCTAGAGTTATGTATATTATTATTATCTTCTTATTTATCAGTATCATTATCTTTCATCATCATCACTGCTGGGCTAGGCCCTTTTGTGCACCACCACAACCTATCACTTTGGGTTTGATACTATTACTAACTTCATTTTATAGATGAGAATATTGAGGTTTGGGAATTAACAGACTTTAATTTAGTTAAAGGAGTTAGAATGATAGAGATCCTATTCCAGTTCAGATATGCCTCAAATCCAATGTATACCTGAATCCAGGTATCCTCCAGAATCCAAACTACTAGTCAATGAGAATAATTTTTGAAAATTATTTGAGTCAATTTCAGCTGCTATAACAAATTACTGTAGATTGGGGTGGCTTCAACAGTAAACATTTATTTCTCACAGTTCCGGGGGCTGAGAAGTCCAAGATCAAGAAGCAGATTTGGTGTCTGGTAAGGGCCGGCATCTTGGTTTATAGCTGTCTTCTAACTGTGCTGTGTCTTCACATAGCAGAGGGCAGAGAAAGATCACTTCTTTGGTGCCTCTTCTTATAAGGGCACTAATACAGTTCAAGAGGGCTCTTCACATGGCCCAACTGCCTCCCAAAGGCTCTACATCCAAACATATCACAGTAGGGACTTAGGCTTCAACATATGAATTTGGGGGTAGGGGGTTGTACAGGAACATTCAGCCCATAGCAAAAACCAGTGAACTTTTTACAGTTTCTTTTTTGTTTGTCTTGCTGCTAATTTAGTCTGCCTTTTTTTTGTTTAGGTGGAATCTCGCTCTTGTTGCCCAGGCTGGAGTGCAGTGGCAGGATCTCTGCTCACTGCAAACTCCGCCTCCTGGGTTCAAGTGATTCTCCTGCCTCAGCCTCCTGAGTAGCTGGGATTACAGGTGCCCACCACCATGCCTGGCTAATTTTTGTACTTTTAGTAGAGATGGGGTTTCACCATGTTGACCAGGCTGGTCTCGAACTTCTGACCTCAGGTGATCTGCCCACCTCAGCCTCCCAAAGTGCTGGGATTACAGGTGTGAGCCAGTGTGTCTGGCCCCTGCTTTGTTTTAAAGTATCATTTTCAAGTTATTTCTTTTGTAGCGCTAAATATTTACTATGCTAACAGGTGTTCTAAGAAAAATCTTGTTATAGTACAAAAAAGAAAATCTGCAAAATGCTGGATTAAAAAAAATTTGTAACCACAAGAGCATTCAAAGTATTTAACATGCTAACATTTACCATGAATCTTGAAGAGGCTACTTTGATATGCAATGTCTCCCCAAATTATTTTACTGTGTATTTTTCCCCTCAGAAGCCTATTAACATCTTGGGGAAAAGGAGGCCTGCAGAAAATAACTTGAGAAGCACTGTATTTGAGTGATGTACAAATTCATTCTCGGCATGTTAGGCTCCTATTGGGAGAAGCTATAAAGTTGTAGGCTGGATCACAGTGATTAATTAGCAAAGGTCTCTTAGCACTTTACGTGAGGTAAAAGATTCACAATAGAGTTTCATCCTTTTACTTTTAAATTTTATTTTATTTTAAATAATTCAATTTCTGCGGTCTTTTAACATCTCTTATATTCCACTTCTGAAGAGGCTATGTGTGAATGCAGTAAGAGTGAAATGAGTCCTGTCAATGTAAATTAGGTAAAGTGCCTAGAATCTTCAAAATGAAAGGCTTATTGGTAGGTGATCATTATCAATAAGTGGTTAAAAAAGGAGGGGATGATTATGAATATGGAGCTATGGATTTAAGACTATGTATCAATTTTTGATTGGAAATGAAACTTGAGAAAGTAGAGGCATTAAACTGGCAAATTCTTTCATAAGTTGTCTATCAGGTAATACAGAATGGCATTTACTGTCCCCACCCCAAGTATTTGGGCATAGAGTGTGCATTTTAATGTACTTTTATGACCACTAGAGTTTTCAAAAACACTTCTTTAAATTAAAAGAAAGATACATGTTCAGAAACACACATTGTTGGCAAAAGTAATTTAACTTCCTAATATGCTCATTAAGGTAAAATATTATCAAAAAAGTGGAAAGAAATAGGGAAGAAAATAGAAAACTAAACAAAACTCCTACCCCGCTCCTTTTTTGCCTTAAATATCTCATCACAGGGAGACTGGTTTCCAACTTTACATTTTGGAATAATACCTAAAACTAATATTAGACGTCTCATTTCAAAAGTTAAAGTGTACTTTATGACGAACATGCCCCAGGGTGACTGAAAACACACTTTCAAAAGGAAGTAATGAGGATGGGCCAGAAAGTTAGAATTTGGTTGCTTGAAACGACTGTGCTACAACTCTGGACACTACTGTCTTATTCTAATATCTGTGGCTTTAAGCATAAAAACAGACAGTAAATAAATGAATCTCCCTCATTCTCGTAGCAAGGTGATTTTTTTAAAAAATGTGTTTTAACCTGCCCACCAATCATGAGATCTGAACAAATCCTTTTCTGAAAGATTTTCTTTCTCTCTCTCTTTTTCTTTCGTTCTTTCTTTCTTTCTTTCTTTCTTTCTTCTTTCTTTCTTTCTTTTCTTTCCTTCTTTCCTTTCTCTCCCTCCCTCCCTCCTTCTCTCTCTCTCCCCCCCCCCTTTCTTTTCTGTTGTTGTTTGTTTGCCAGTGATACAATACCTTAAACCTTCCCTAGCAGTATTCCGCATTAGGGTTCTATTCATCTTGCATTCTCCATTTCTCTTAAAATTTCAAAAGGAAGATGGAAATTGAAATTTAAAGGGCTCAAGGAGGCAAATGAAGATATAGTTCCATTGCTAATTGCACACTGTTATTCTTTTCTTAGTAGATTCACCCTTCAACTTCTTGCCTTCAAGGATGTTTCTCTTTCCATTTCTCTAGTTCTGATTTCTTTCTCCCTACCTCCCTCTCTAGGAGGAAAAAATAAAGAGCCCTGTTTCATTTTGGTACCTGTAACTACTGGAATTGGATCCATGTACAGTAAGCAATCATTCTAACCGAAAAAGAGAAGAAAGCACAATTGTAAGCCATGAGCTGTATTTTTGGTTCAATCACTTTCACTGGAAAAACCAGTCCATTTATTTTGGCGGATAGCAGGAAAATTTGATCCACCTTAGTGATGCTTCAAGAGTCTGTCCTTGCCTATCTTCTTGCACAGTTCCCAAAATCGCCCCACTCTTCTCTGAAACAGATATCGTGCTTAACGAGATGCATGTGTCCTACTCACTTCCACCCTTTTGCCCCAATGAACAGATGAGCCCACAACCCTCTCTCCCCAGCCCTGGAGCTAAGTAAAATGTAGACAGAACAGCAGAGCAGCCCTGTCTTAGCTGATTAGAGTCTGGATGCTGACTATGTTGCATTTCCTGAGAAATACGGGGCAATTCACTTTGCAGGGTTCTGTCTCTCACGCAGCTTTGTGCCCCCAAGAGCCACTTTTCAAAATCTCTTAACTTCTTTTCCTGGTTATACTGAGAAAGGAAGTTCAGGGGAATCCTTAACGTGGTTAATTACAAAGTCAATGCTGGAATCCGAGGGACTCTAAGGCAGCAAGGGTGCAGCTCTTAACTCCAGAGTCTCCAGCATGCTTGGAGAAGGTATAGGCAATGCAGGAACTTCAGAGGTGGTGGCAGGTGCTAGGTGCTAGGGTGTGGCTGCAGTTGTCTCCCTTTTCTCTGACAGCAGAAGGAGCTGAAAGAGGAACAGGGAGGGAGGAGGGAGAGAGAGAGAGAGAGCAGAAGAGAGAGAGGAGGGGGAGACCCGGGAGTGAATGAGAGGGCGGGCGGAGGGCGGGCGGGCTCCGGGGGAAGTGGGGAGCGCGCCTGCCAGGCTCAGACTCACACGCACGCCGCCTCTGTTTGTACACAGTGCGCTCCCGGCGGCCCGCTCGCTCCCCTCCGGCTCACGCTTCATTGTTCTCCAAGTCAGAAGCCCCGCAGCAGCGGCGCGGAGAACAGCCAGAGCCGAGCGCCCCGTCCGCGCGTCTGCGGGTGGGTCTGCCCGCCCGCTCAGGAGACCCGGAGCGGCCGCGGGAGCCCGCGCCCCGCCCGCTGCGCCTCTGCCGGGACCCACCCGCAGCGGAGAGCTGAGCCCGCCGGCCGCTCCCCGGAGCTCACCCACCTCCGCGCGCCGGAGCACAGGCAAAAGGGAAGGAAAGGTTCCTCTCTTTGGTCACCCCTCTCGCTCTCTCCAAGAATTTGTTTAAGAAAGCGCTGCGGAAAGAGGACGTCTTCTTGAATTCTTTAGTAGGGGCGGAGTCTGCTGCTGCCCTGCGGTGCCAGCTCTGCTACACTGCCCTCCGAGACGACCCCTGACCAGCTGGGGTCACGACCGGGAGACGGGATCATGAAGCGCTCGGTAGCCGCCTGGCTCTTGGTCGGGCTCAGCCTCGGTGTCCCCCAGTTCGTCAAAGGTGAGACGTCGGGACCGGGCAGCTGGGTGAGGGATGGGCTGGGAGTCCCCAGGGAAACGCCGCGCAGGGGGCCGGAGGCGGTCCCTCGGGCGTGCAAAGAAGGGCGAGCGCCGCGGGCGGCGCGGAGGAGGCGTTGAGTCCTGGGTGCCCCAAGAAAGTGCTTGCAAAGTCTGAGCAGAGTGCGCGGGGCTGAGCCTGGAGGAGGGTGCGGGGTACCGGGGTGAGATACAGGAACGAGGAGGACGGTGGGGAGCGGCAGAGGACAACGTTCCCTAGGAACCAGCGACTCCCTGGCTCACTCGGCCACTGGGTCTCGGCGCAAACCCTCTTTAGGCAGTGCGGGCGATGCTGGCTGCGGATACCCGGCCGGGCTTTCGTGGGGCTGGAGCGGGGGAAGCCAGTGCGCCCGGGCGTCAGCTAGTGGATGCAGGAAGAGGCTGGGGAGCCGCAGGGCCGCCCGCCCCCGGGTGCGGTGCTCTGGCGCTGGGCCCGGGCTGAGCCGTTCGCAAACCCAGACCGAGGCGCTAGGCGTTTTGGCCGCGGGTGAGGTGGAGAGGAGTCTGACAGATCACTTCGGCTTTCTCCCGCCTCCCCATCCCAGACGGGCAGCATCGGTTACAGCAAAACCCAGGAACCTGCCTCTCCCAGTCTAACCCCAAGGGCCTGGAGCTTTGCTGTGCACCCTCTCCGGGTACGAGTGTTAACTCTTGGTCACGGGGAACAGTGCGGGGCAAGCCACCCCTCGCGCCCCCGCCCAGGAGCGGAAAAGTTGCGAGAGCTTGTAGGGTGATGCCTTCTGTGACTTGCACGAAAAAATAAAAACAGGAAAATAAAAATTAAATTATATTTAAAAGAAAAAGCATTTAAAAGAAAACGCAGGACTTCGACGAGTGTCCTGCTGAGTTGTTTAGACAACTTCCAGGTTCCCTGCAAGGTGCGGCTTGTCCTTACTAACCCTGGTCCTGACCTGGGTCTTGCCGCCCGCAGGGTCTGAAGTTGTCTCCGGAAAAGGGCAGCGGGGGAGGCAGGGTGTGTGGAGAGGCGAGCGGGAGCTGTGCGTGGGGGAACTGTGCCACTCCTGCGCTCACAGATGCGGGCGGCCCCTTCTGAGGGATCCGCGGGTAAAAGAATCCTCTGCAGGCAGCTTTAAGTGGAGGGCTGAGTGAGCTACAGGATTTTAAATGCTGTGCCTCTAAAAAAGGTAGTTGGATTTAAAAATGCGTCGACTCCAGTCCACTTGAGATTAGACACAGCATGAATATTCTGCACTATCCATCCATGCACCTATCCATCTATTTGAGTCACAGGAAAATTGTGGACTGTTGGGCGACTGTTTGCCCAAGAAGCCGGGTATTGCTGGCCAGACGCCCTCGCAGCTCTGGCTGTAGAGATCCATGGCTGCGCCTTGCCTCGGCCTCTCTCCGTACCCCGGAATGTGGTTATTTCCCCCAGCGTGTAGGCGTGTGTGTAGGTGTGTGCCTCGCCTGCGTGTACGAAGTGCCCTTCCAGTTAGCACGCAGAGGCAGCCACTCCACTAAAGGTTAAGAAATGGTCATGATTCCAGTAGTTGCTCTGCCCAGTCTCCAGCGATATGAAAAAGAGAACATGTTTCCACGGCTGCTGTTTTTCCTTTCTCTCATTTCCCGTCTGGATTTCCTGCACTTTGATCTCTTCGCAGGAAGGGAAGGAGGGAGACTGCAGGCACTCCCCTCTCCTCCTACTCATCCCCGCCTACGGTTCCACCCCAAACACGAAAACACACTCACCCACTCGCACGCATTGTGTCACCGCCACCGCCGTACGTCCCCGCTCCGAGGTGGAGGGCGGCGCGGGGTGGAGGAGAAGACAGTGCGTCTAGCTTGTGTGGCTGAGTCTGATTGCGGGAACCCTGGGGCGCGGCGAGTCCAGGCTCGCTGCAGCCAGGAGCTCGGTCTCCTGAAGATACCCGCGCCCAGGGCACGGTTTATTCCACCAGACAAGCCAACCACGGAAATGTTGCCTGGACTCTCCATCCTAGTTCTCTTAGACAATGCTTTGGCAGCTGGATACTCCATATTCTTCAGCAGATTTCTCCCCTTTCCCACCAGCTAGCCTGTGAGAAAAGGCGAAGGGCTTTAGGAAAAAGAAATAGACCATTTTGCATGGGATTTTTCTGTTAAAACTTGGACCTCTCTAATTTTTTTGTCCCTCACCTCTGCAGAAGGCAGAGTACAGCTTCCGTGACAGCTCCAAAAAAATAAAACTTAGGGCAAACTTATTGAAGCCAGTGCTAACACAGAATTTTCCTGGCACTCACTCCTTCCCGGCCCCCAATCGTTAATCTCATGTCTTTTAGAAATTGGTGTTTTCCTTACGTGTAGGTTGCAATTTACTTGCATTAATGCCTGAGATTTGATAAGGATGTGTAACTCCTTTTATTAGTAGTCTTTGTTTTAAAATTAAACCAATGGATCAGTCAGATTGAATATTTTATTAACTATTAAATTATTCATGGTATGGGTTGCTCTAAAAAATTCAATAACGTGCATACAGTTGCAGCAAGCACGTGACATCTTATGCAATCTGTCCCTGTGCCTGCAGTTTGTGCCTGAAGTCTTTAAGCAAATGGCACTGTCTAAAAATGTCTAGACATGTCCTAAATACTATGAATCACTGGCATTTGCATTTTCTTTTTTTAATCAATGGCGATTTTTAGTTAATTCTACATGAGAATAAATTAATACCTGAATATTCTCACTCCAGAAAACAGCACTAACCTTTTATGATTAGTATGGTTATATTTATCCAGAAATAAGAAGTTTCTGTCTTTTATGCTATTATTATATTATTATTGCACTTTGGTGTGTTCTTGCCTAATTTACATAACCATTACATTTTATACTTTACAAATAATTGCTAACTTCAGAGTCAAGGTTAAACATATAAAAATAATTCAGAAATATTGAATTAAAAATATGAATTAAGTGAAAATACAGTAGCTTCATGTGACAGTTTGACAATAATGCAAAATTTTGACCACTGTGGTGATACAAGACACAGCTTTTTCCTCTGGTTCTGAAAATGTTTTTCTGATTTTTCCTGAAATATTTACTTAGAATTGAAATGTATTTGTTTTAAGTGTATATCGTTTTGAGAAAAGACTTACAATATTTAAAAATATCATTAAAAAAATAGAGATGGCCAATTTTTCCTTCTTTCATCTTGAAGTTGCAAAGATCTTAAAAATTAAACAAATGTATTGTACTTCTGAACACTTTTCTGAATTAAAACTAGGTTGTGATTTTCCCAAATATATTAACGTCAATGTTCATATAAATCATTTATTCAGGATCTAGGGTATTTTAAATAAATATTTAATAAAGTTTGCTTTTCTCTCTCGATACATGTGATTTTTCCTTCTCACAAAATCATAGCAATGTGAAGAAAAAGTATAAGATATACATGACTAAAATAAAGTAACATGGTTACTCAATACCATTACAAAATATAAGTTTGACTGATTTTAGAGTTAAATTAGTAGTACCAGCTGTTACTTTTAAGATAAAATTTTAATTAGGTAAAACTTTTTATTTTTGAAGGATTGTTGTCATTTGTGAATAATTTTGCAAAAGTTGCCTCCTGTGAGAATTTCTTGATACCTAAAAAAGTAAATCTGATATTTGTTGTTTATTGCACACACTTGCAGTTGCAATAACGTTGAGTGTGATCATGATGTAGTAGCTTTATTGTATCTCTGCCAAAGAAACAGTGCAGGCTTCAGAACTCAGTTCAAGTCAGAATTAAATCATAATATTTAGTGAGTAAAAAATAGTAAATTTTGCAAATATGTATTTAGTGTTATGGCTTCTATCATAATCAGTTTACCCTTTATTTGCTAAATAGGTTGAAAATTAACATTATTATTGTAAAAAGTAGAAAACCAAAGCTAAGCCATTCCTATTATTCAGTTTTTCTCTGTGTTTTAGGGAAGATGATTAGCATCTTCCTTACATGTTCTATAGTTATAGACTATATAACTATGCCTCTGGGATGATTTTCTTTTTCTTTTTATCATAGTCCATATAATGACTATAATGTTTGCTTAATCAAAGCAAACATGCTTTTATAAACAAAGAGTCAAATGGCTGCCAATGTGAAGTAATTATTAAAATGTTTCTCATGGTTTCCTATGTAATACAGCTAAAAATTAAGTACGGTAAATAGTTAAACTAAATGTATTACCAGTTGTCACTGAAAATACCCCTGAAAAGTCTTTGATTTGAGTGAGTTGTTGAAGGGAAAAGTAGACTAGAATCAAGTGTGCCCTCACCAGCAGGTGTCAGGATAATCAACGAAGATCTTTTAAAGAAAAAAAAAAAAAAATGGAAGAATAAAAGAAGTAAACTCATAAATGCAAATCTGCAGATCCACATAAAGTAACTTTCTACTCTTTATGAAACTAATGTATGAGTTAGTTTTCAGCACTTCCCTGAGAAAGAAAAAAAGAGGGCATCGTAAGGTAGAATCCTTCTACCGTAGGATTTTAACTTGGAAACACGGATATTCAAGTGCACACTTAGGTTGAACTATTACTTTTGAAAGGTCTTCTGAGTACCTTCCAAGGAAAAACACGGAGAGCTATGAGGTGTTTGTAGTAAAACAATTATTAGTGACATTTATAGCATGCTTTCTAAGCTTATTCTTCATAGGAACTGTAAGTTTCATAAATAGAAATTCTGTTACATTGATTTACACAGGCATATACACTCAACTGTTTATTTCTATGCATCTACTGCACTGGAAAGAGAAGAATGCTTTTACTTACTCTTTTTATCATGATGGTAAAGTGTATGTTTTCAAGATCTTAGAAGATTCTAAATAAAACAAGTCATGTGGCTAAAAGAGACAAATGTCATGAGAATAAAGCTTTGTCATGCCCCATTTCAGCTAAGTATTAATCCCTACACATGTGCCTCCTCTGTATCAACTGCTTTCAGGGACTTGAAATCATGCGTTTTGATTTTAATTGACCTTTAACTGATAATTTTTAGTTCTAGCATCTGCTGATATAGCCTTCAAAATCATGTTACAGATCCATCATTACACCGTTTTCAGGAATTTTTTATACAATCACTGACATTGTGCCAGTCAGTTTCCAGTGGCATTCTTTCTGTGTCAGAGTTCTTCTAAGATAAAAACTATCTCTCTTCTTCATTCCATCTCTTCTCCTCCTCTTCCCTCCTTCCTCATTCCCTTGCTAGATGGCAAATAGGACACAACATCTACTGTAAAATTGATAATGGTATTTTTTATCATTATTAAAAGATTGCAAATCTTTGAAACATTGTGAAACTTGTAACTTATCTTTTTCTGGGGAAAGAAAAGGAAGATGATAATGTAAAACCTCTGATATCAAGCCTGAAGTTTAAAACATAAGTGAAAATAAATTGGGATCCAAATTAGTGAGCAACTCGGGATTTTACATCTTGATTTGATCACACTGTCCTGCCTAAAGCTATCAAGTGTACAGTAATTTATATCCACTCCACTTCTGGAGAAGCCACTTTCCTTTAAGCTTCATCCACATATCACATAGCTGAGAACCTAAGAGAAAGAACCAGAAACTTCTGACCACAAAAATAGATGTTAGATTTAGGCTTAGATCATGTATCATAGAAAATCTTATTTGTCTTGACTTTCAAGTTTCTGGGGCCTCTATAAACTGAATCCAGAAAATGAAAAGCATATGAAGTAATAGGTCAGGCTTAATCAGAGCAGTGAAACATGCCAACATTTAGACAAAGAGAAGAGTCAAATAGTATATTTAAAAACAGTAATACTTTATAGTACAAAAAAACTGGGTACATGCTAGTGGGGGGTAGGCGGTGGGTGGCGGGCAGTAAGTGTAAAGGCCAAAAGGTATCACCGTATAAGAGAATACAACAGCTGGTGTTAACCTTGATTTTGCAACCTATAGAAAGCCTCACTGCAAGATGTTCAACATTTTTTGGGTGCAAATGCAATGAAATGTACACATTATTGAAAAAAAATTTTGTAAAAAGTGTTTAAGCTTGAAAATCTCCTTAATGTGAAATAGCTAGATATCTAAACAATTTACTTATGTAGGGCTTTTCTTTTCCCATTATGTCAAATAAAATGTTGGTTTTTTAAAATTATTTTTCTTATAAAGTAATAAAGTATTAGAAGACACAAAACTCAATTTCATAAAAAAAGAAGTCGACCTTACAATGTAGATCAGATGGCTTGCAATTATTTGGTTATATTTTAGAAAATGTGTTGCTATTTTGTTTTAAAATATGCATTATTATAGTGATAGTAACTGTGTAGGAATTGTTCAGATTTATAGTGTGTGACTTAGAATGGAGGATTTAAGTACAAGAATTTAGGTGAAGGCTTTTTAAGCACTAAAGCACTTGAATGTGAATGTTTCTATGGAGAAAGAAAATTGACTTGGCTTTGCCTTTTCTCTCCTCTAAAACAGGTTTGTATCAAAATGATCTCTTAAAATAATTTAATATGGTATAACATTTCATAAATGGGAAGACCAAGGTTCTAATCTCTTGTTAGATGATATATGTTTTATTTGAAGATAATCTCTAAATGGGGTTAGGCCACCATACATTCCTTAAGGTTTACGCTTGGTATTTGACAAAGTGGTATATTTTGGGAATGCAAAATAATCCTTTAAATCGCTTCTTGTACTTTAGATTTAAGGGGAATCATTTAGATTTTACTGATTCTGGGGATTATATGAGGTCAGCCAGGATGAAATGGGCTCATGACACAAGCAGGAAGTTCAAAACAATTGAGTGGATATGTTGGATAATATTTTTTATTTGAAATAAATGGGCAAATCCCTCTCTGTGATGTGGAGCAGTCTCCTACCCGCAGGCCTGAGCCTCAGGTCTGCACTCACATCTCTGTTGCACACTTCTTAGCACATTTTCTCTCCAAATGCTACTTGAATTCTAATTATAACTATTCCATTCTTTCTATTTACTTATCTTTCTATAGTTTAACTTCTGTATTACATATAAACCCTAACTTTTTTGGAATGTTGTTTACAGACAAACAAAAATCAAATTACCATTCACAGTGCTTTAATGTTTATATGCCAAGTTCTTGTTTCATGTTTTGTGCTTTCTGCAGAGCTAGGGCTTAGAATAGTACCAGGCAAAACAAACAAGAAAACCCAAACAGGCACTTAATATACATTGAATTGAATGTAGCTACCCCCTCCCTTCAGTTTGCCTTTAAAAGTACTTGAACATTTTAAACAGCAGTGTGTCTTTATATATAAAAATAGGTAAAAGTAGTTTCGGGAACTTTAAAAGCTTTGTTTCTCACTTTCTTACATAATTATTCCTTCTAATGTGTTGTAGGATGAGCCTGCTTTGAAAATATTTCTCAACACTCCTGCAAGAGCATTGTTGAAAATATAATGTAAAGTACAGGCAGAAATATAAAGTAATTAGCTGTGTTTGTTACGAACCTTCGATTAAAAGAAAAGCTGCTTCTAAGTGACTGATCCCATTTTTAGGTGCAAGGTTCTGACACTTCCGACTAAATTTGATTTTGACCGAAAAACAATAATTTTTCAGCCATCATTCTTTCTTTCTTTCTTTTCTTTT